>NW_005369591.1:498782-504850 GCF_000412655.1 Myotis brandtii | reverse complement strand
CCAGCCTGGTTGCCCCCAACTGTCCTCCCCTGATGGCCTGGTTGCCACCAACTGCCCTCCCCTGCTAGCCTGATTGTCCCTAACCCCCTGCCAGCCTGATCTCACCCCCAACTGCCCTCCCTTGCCAGCCTGATTGTCCCTAACTGCCTCTGCCCCCACCACCAGACGTCCGGAAGAGGGCCAGTCGACCTGGTCTAATTAGCATATTGCCCTTTTATTAGTATAGAGAGATTATATAGGATAGGATTGCTTAACTGGGGGGAAAAGCCATTTTCAGCTAGAGGAGATGCTCTTGGCAGACAAAAATACATATTCCCTATATCTGGACTGATAGCCAGCCATATGCACTATACTGCCAAAATAGTCACTAAAAAATTGAACCGATTTCTTACACCTTATACCAAACAGCTGTGACCCTTAAAACCCCTCTTCAGCCCCCACCTTAGGTTCTGCCATCACAGTTCACCCAGATTAGGTTCTGATTGGTTGGTTTCTATGCCAGTCAATGTCAAAAGCTCTGCCTCCTAGGCAGCCATGGGCTCTTCTGGGAAATCCAGAATGGCCCTACTGACAGCTGTCTCTCTCTCCGGACCTATCTCTGGGCCTGATCTGCAGCCTCCACAGCAGCTGCAGATAGGCCCCACCCCTCTCTCTCTTTCTCTCTGGGCCTGGCCAGAAGCCAGGGAGGCTGCTGATCAGGCCCTGCCTCTCTCTACCTCCAGGCCTCTCTCTGGGCCTGATCTGCAGCTGCCATGGCAGTGGCAAGGTCATTAGGCCTCCAGCCCAGCCCCGGGCCTGAGGCTAACAACCTCACTGATCCCACCTCTCCCCACCCCCTCCCGCTGTCCCACCCACCCGCCTACAGCCAGCCTTGCTGTGATAGGAGCCTGTGGGCCATGGGGGATGGACTGAGAGGTGCTCCATGCACTTCCTGGTGACCAGTTGTCCCTCTGGTTGTTTAGGTCATGACAGCCCTAGGCTATTATTAGTATAGATTGTTGTTGTTGAGATCCTCATAAGCTATTTTTTAAAAATTTTTAATTGTGTAATGAAATTTACTCTTTTATGTGATATATATACAAATCAAGGCAATATATATATATGCTTGATTTGGTAATATCCACTTAAAAAGACAATTTGAATAAGTAATCACAGATACATCAGATTTATTTCTCAATACCTTTTGTCTTTCTAATAATCTCCTAAATAATTTTTTTTTAATTTTTCATATCATATTTCCCTTTCAAAAACACAAGATTAATTTCAAATTACATTACAAAACTACAGTAATCAAAACAGTATAGTACTGGCATAAATACAGATACTCAGACCAATGGAACAAAGAGGCAAATCCATGCTTATGTGGCCCAGCAATGTTTGAAAAGGTACCAAGAATTCACAATGGGGAAAGGATAGTCTTCAAAAAGTGGTGTTAAAAAACAACTTAATGTCCACATTCAAAAATATAAAAATGGACTCTTACAACATATAAAAAATGAACTCAAAGTGGATTAAAGACATAAATGTAATACCTGAAACTGTAAAACTTCTAGGAGAAAACATTAAAAAAAGAGACCTTTGACATTGGTTTGGGTAATGACTTTTTGGATTTGACACCAAAAGAATAGGAAAGAAAAGCAAAAATAAGCAAGAGTATATACAAAACTAAAAAAAATTTTTTTTCACAGTAAACTGTATGTCAGACAAGGGTTAATATACAGACTAGATGAGGAACTAATACAACTGAATAGCAATCTTGATTTAAAAAATGGGTGAAGTATTTGAATAAAGATTTTTCCAAAAAAAAGGGCATACAGATGGCCAACATGTATATGTAAATATGCTCAACATTATTAATGACCAGGGAAATGACTATCAACACCCCAATAAGATATTATCTTATATCTGTTAGGGCAGTTCATTATAAAAAGGACAATAGATAACATTTGTAGGTGAGAATGTGGAGAAAAGGGAAACTATGTGAACTGTTGGTGAAAATGTAAATTGGTACAAACATATGGAAAACAATATAGACATTTCTTTAAAAGGGAGAATTGGACCAAATTATGAGGCAGTAATTCCACCTCTGGTTATATATTCAAAAGAATTAAATTAGTATCTCAAAGGGATATCAGCAGTCCCATATTTGTTGTAGTATTATCCACAGTAGTCCAGATATAGAAACTACCTAACTGTTCACTGACAGATGAATGGTTAAAGAAAGTGTGGTGTGTATATATACAATGGAATATTATACAGTCTTAAAAAGGAAAAATAATCTGTCATTTGTGACATGGATGACATTATACTACTGAAAGAACAACACAGAAATACAAATTCTGCATGATTTCACTTATTTATGTAATGTAAGAAAAAAGTTGGGCTCATAGTAACAAAAAGTAGATTGATGATTATCAGGGAATTGAGGTGGAGGGGAATTAAAAATGGAGATGCTGGTTAGAGGGAACAAACTTTCAGCATCTTATCGAATAAAATACAAACATGCAAATTGACCGTACCTCCACTACCCTCACAAGCCATGCCCACAAGCTACGCCCGCCAGCCAATCAGAGCAACTATATACAAATTAACACAACCAAGATGGTGGCCGGCAGCCAGGGAGCTGGAGCAAGCAGGAGGCTTGGTTGCCCTCGCAATGGAGGAAGCCAAGCTTCCTGCCAGCCCTGGCCTGCTGTAGCCTCCACTAAAGAGAACAAAGTTTCAATTATAGAAGATAAATAAATCCCAGATACCTGCTTCCAGCCAGCCTCCACTGGGAGCTAAGTGTCTGGGGGCCGTCGCCAGCCTGCAAACAGCCATCAGCCCCTCGCCCAGGCTGGCCACACCCTCATGAGGTGAGAGGCCCTGTTGGGAGGCTTAGCCAGCCTGCAAATAGCCATCAGCCACTCATCCAGACTGGCTAGGCACCCCAGCAGGAAAAACACGCTGAAGGGGGTGTGGCCAGCCCCTCACCCAGGATGGCCACACCCTCATAGGTGAGGGTCTCCGCTGGGGGGCTTGACCAGCCTGCAAACAGCCATCAGCCCCTCACCCAGACTGGTCAGGCACCCCAGTGGGGTCCCCACCCTGAAGGTGCTATGGCAAGCCTGCAAACAGACATCAGCTCCTCACCCAGGCTGGCCAGGCACCCCTGTAGGGACCCCAACCCTCAAGGAGGTGTGGCCAGTCTGAAAACGGCCCTCAGCCCCTCACCCAGTCTGGCCAGGCACTCCAGCGGGACCCCCACCCTGATACGAGACACCCTTCAGGGCAAACCAGCTGGCCCCCACCCATGCACCAGGCCTCTATCCTATATAATAAGAGGGTAATATGCAAACTGACCCTAATAGCAGAACGACTGGGAATGACCGGTCACTATGACACACACTGACCACCAGGAGGCAGATGCTCAATGCAGGAGCTGCCCTCTGGTGGTCAGAGTGCTCCCACAGGGGGAGCTCTGCTCAGCCACATGCCAGGCTGATGGCTGCCAGTACAGCAGTAGTGGTGGGAGCCTCTCCCGCCTCCTCAGCAGCGCTAAGGATGTCCAACTGCAGCTTAGGCCTGCTCCCCACTGGCAAGGGGACATCCCCCGAGGGCTCCCAGGCTGCTAGAGGGGTGTCTGACTGCCAGCTTAGGCCCAATCCCCCAGGGAGCGGGCCTAAGCCTGCAGGTGGACATCCCCCGACGGGTCCCAGACTGCGAGAGGGCACAGGCCGGGCTGAGGGACCCTCCCCCCCGAGTGCACAAATTTTTGTGCACTGGGCCTCTAGTAAGATAAATAATTCTGGAGACCTAATGTACAGCAGGGTGACTATAGTTTATAATAATAATGTATTGTATATTTAAAATTTGCTGAGAGTAGATCTCAAGTTTTCTCATTAAAAAAAGATAATGATGTGAGGTGATGGATATGTCAATGTAAATGGGGAAATAAATTTATGATGTACTGGGGTCCCAGTGCACAAATTAATGCACCTTGAAAGGAACTGTCATCCACGATGCTGTGGTGGGCACAGGGGTGGGTCTTGGCCCATTCTCCATGCCCTTGCCCAACCCCTCCTGCCACAGCCCCCAGTCCCTGGTCTGCTGGCAGCCCCACTCCCACCACCACTGCTCCCACATGCTGATGGCATAGAGCGATTGGGGCCAGCACCTGCAACAGGAGCGAGTGGGGTCAGTGCTGTAAGCGGGTGTGAGCTGTGGCTGCTGCCCCAATTGCCCCTCAGGAGCAGAGGGAGGTGGAGAAGCCTTCAGGGATAATCAGTGCCGGCGCCAGGCACAGGCAGTGGGTGCAAGCACCAGCAAAGAATTTTTAGTAACCACCAGAGGCTCGCCCTGATGACAGTGACCGGTGCCCCACCTTGGTCTGGCATCCCTGCTCACCTGCTCTACCATCCCACCATGGCTGATGCCCACCATGTTCTGTGCTCTGTCGTCTGCTGCTGATGCCCACCATGTTCCATGTGCACGCCCTGATGATCAGTGCACATCATAGCGAACGGTTGTTCAGTAGTTCTGTTGTTCTGCCATTCAGTCTATTTGCATATTAGGGTTTTATATATATACTAGAGGCCCAGTGCACAAAAATTTGTGCACTCGGGGGTAGGGGGTCCCTCAGCCTGGCCTGTGCCCTCTTACAGTCTGGGACCCCTAGGGGGTGACCACTTGCTGGCTTAGGCCCGCTCCCCGGGGGGATTGGGCCTATGATGGCAGTCAGACATCCCTCTGGCAGCCCGGCAGCCCTCGGGGGATGTCCACTTGCCAGCGGGGAGCAGACCTAAGCTGCAGTTACACATCCTTAGTGCTGATGAGGAGGCAGGAGAGGCTCCCACCACCACTGCTGTACTGGCAGCCATCAGCCTGGCTTGTGGCTGAGCAGAGCTCCTCCATGTCGGAGCTCACTGACCACCAGGGGGAAGCTCCTGCATTGAGCGTCTGCCCCCTGGTGTTCAGTGTGTGTCATAGTGACTGGTCATTCCCAGTCGTTCTACTGTTAGGGCTGAGGGCTGTTTTCAGGCTGGCGGGCGACTGAAGCTCCCAGCCTCTTTTTTTTCTTTTTTCTTTTATTCTGGGATTTATTTACCTTCTATAGCTGTCACTGGAGCTGAGAGCTGGCTCAGCTCTGAGGCTGTGGCTGGCTGAAAGCAGGCATCTGGGTTTGTTTAGCTTCTATAATTGAAACTCTGTTGCTAACACTGGCCCTCTAAGCTCTGAGGCCCCGGCTGGCTGAAAGGAGGTACCTGGGGTTTGTTTAGCTTCTATAATTGCAACATTGTTGCTTCCGGAGCTCAGAGCTGGGCCGCGGCAGGCGGGGAACCTTGGCTTCCTCCATCACTGGAGCAAGCAAGCCTCATGTTCTCTTCAGCTGCGTGGCTGCTGGCCACCATCTTTGTTGGCAGTTAATTTGCATATCCTGCTGATAAGTCAATGGGAAGCATAGCAGAGGTATGGTTAATTACCATGTTTGTCTATTATTAGATAGGATAGATATGTACATCAAAACATCAAGTTATACATCCTAAATATATGCAACTTTTGTTTCATTAAAGCTGGAGAAAACAAGGAAATTGATGCTATACCACCATGCTATTGTTTACCTGATGTCTTTCATACTTTTAAGAAATTTTGATATGTACATATAAAGGGAAATTTTTTCTATTTTAGAATAATCTATCTACACTAATAAAAGAGAAACATGGTAATTAGCATACGACCGCTACCCTTTTCATTGGCTAATCAGTGAGTATATGCAAATTAACTGTCAGCCAAGATGGCGGCCGGCAGCCAGGCACTGAAGCGAGCACGAGGCTTGCTTGCTGCAGACTCCAACGTTCCCCGCCTCACTTGCCAGCCTCTCAGTTGCAACTCTAAGCAACTATATACTATGTTGCAAATAAGAAGCTAAACAAAACCCCAGAAAAGGGCTTCCATTCAGCCGGGCTCGGACCGCAACATTGTATCTATGTTTTCAGCAGCAAGGCCTCAAAGCTAAAACTGGCCCAGAAAAAAAAAAAAAAAAGAGAAGAAAACAAGGAGCGGTTGGAAGCTTTAGTCACTCGCCAGCC
>NW_005369591.1:490184-497675 GCF_000412655.1 Myotis brandtii | reverse complement strand
GCCCTGCTCTGAGCCTGACCAGGGGCTGCACTTAGGGATTGAGCCTGCCCTCTGCCACCGGGAGCAGGCCTAAGCCAGCAGGTAGTTATCTCCTGAGGGGTCCCAGACTGCGAGAGGGCACAAGCCGGGCTGGGGGACCACCCTCCCCCCGCCCCCTGAGTGCACAAATTTTTGTGCACCGGGCCTCTAGTATATATATAAAAGCCACCAGGGAGCAGATGCTCAATGCCGGAGCTGCCAAGCTGCGGTGACTTGGCAGCTGTGGTTCTCAGGTGACACAGCCAGAACCAGAGAGGAGGGAGCCAGATTCCAGGGTGCATCACCTGAGAATCACCCTCTCGCAATCCAGGACATCTTGGGGATGTTGGAGAGCCAGGCTGAGGGATCCCACCTGTGTACGAATCCATGCACTGGGCCTCTAGTTTTAGTATAATACTTAATAATTTATCGTTTGAATAAGTAAAATTTAATATAGTAATGATGCGTTAGCATACTTAAAAATGAATTTGAGAGCATCTTCTTTGGAATTTATTATCATAAATGACTACAAAACATACTGAATAATTTTCAACTTTAGTAATACTATTATTTGCCATTCTAATAATGGTGTATTAGGAAAAACAGATTGTCATATTCACTGCTAGTGGGAATGGACATCACCACCATATTTTTATAAAAATATGTATCAATAAGAAGAGACTTACAAATTTGCATTCTATAATCTAGTAATTCTATTTTTGGAAACCTATCCTAAGAAATAGTGACAGACATGGACAAGGATTCAAGCAAATAAACTTTCTTTAGCAGCATTATTTAAATAACAAAATTAAAAATAACTCAAAATATCCAGTTAAATAAATTTCACACATAAGTGAAATAATAAAGACTACATCTTATGAAGAACTTTTAATTATTATGACACATGCTTATGGTATAATATAAAATGACAATTTCTTTAAACTAAAACATTATTCTTATAAAAATAAATGCATCGTTATTATGCAATATAATAACGAAATAAAAATGTAATCAAGGCTTTTTACTTCCTTTTAATATTTCTGTATTTTCTCTAAATTTTATATTGTGATTTATTATATATGTAACTTAAAGCAAAATATATTTTTTAAAAAATATGACTGATCTCTTCTTTGATCTTAAATTCACTGTACAATACTCAGTACAGCTGCTCTTTAGGAAATACCTCTTGTGTGCTACAGAAGATTACCCTAAAAGATGGTTGCCATATTTATACCACTGTTGTATTATTTTTTATTTAAAGTAGTATTTTTATAATGGAATTTATCCTCTTTTTTATCACCTCCTGATAAGGGACATCTTTCTTTCACCTTTCATTTTATGTGGCTAGTAGCCTCCAGGTTTCCCCTATACTTTCTATTTACACAAGGCTCTGTGCTTTATTGACCATGTTAAAGTGGAAAAAAGAAACATGTGGATTTTGAAAAAAAAAACAAATATTTTAAGAACAAAGGCATGAAAGAAGGATTTTCTTTTTAGTACAGACTCTTGTTCAATCATACAACTTTCCTTTGTCACATAATTCACATGGCAAACAAAATATGTTGAAAGACCTAGTCTTTCTTTTCTCTCTTTCTCAAAAGTGTCTTTATGTGATGGCAAAATTAAAAAAAAAGTTGAGATATTATCTAGAGATTTGCTTCTCTAAACATGATACAAAGGATAAAATTAGGAGCAGAGCACCAATTATCCAGAAGTGTCTGTATCAACACTTTCCAATAGAACATTTTGTGATGATGGGACTGTTTAGTAACTACATTGACCAGCACCACAGCCACCAGCTACATGTGACTAGTTAGTACTTGAAATGGAGCTAATGTGATTGAAAAACTGAATTTTTAATTGTATGCAATTTTAATTAATTTTAATTTAGTCACATGTGTTTAGGGGCTACCCTACTGAACAGTGCAGTTCTATTCAATTTTAACCTAAATCCAGGGTAGCATGTGTGACTTTATCACAATTTCTCTATAATTTCTTATAATTTATAATAGTTTATAAGAATTTTTAGGAAAGCCAAGGGATCATAGCTATTCTTATTTTCAAATTCAGTCATACTTAGAAAGTTAAACACTTAATTTTAAAATATAAGAAAATAAAGTGAAGTCATATTATAATACTTCCATACAGTACCAAAATACTTGGCATAATCAAAGTTAATATGTGAAAGTTAAGAGTTCACTTGAAAAAATATCTAAAAATAGTAAAAGAAAAAGAAAATAAGAACTTGTATGCCCATGCTAAATCTAAGGAATTAAATAAGATTGAATTTAATTTTTTTACTAGTTACAAAACACAGCAGGTGAACAGATTTTATTTAATAAGTATAGTACATTTTATAGAATGGGACATTTATAGGTACTCTAAATAATTTTACCTTATTATTTTATAAAAGTTATATGTTATTGCTCTATAGAAAAAATGTTTTTAATATACAGGGGAGTAAAAAAAAACCCTATGTTCCAATTAACCAAAATAGCCATCATCATCATTTTATGTGTTTCCTTTATTATTTTATCTGTTTACTATATTTTTCTATGGAATGGACAATATTATTAAAGACTCTTTATAAACAGTTTAGATGACTGGGTAGTATTCCATTGAGTGGCTGTGCAACATTTGCTTAACTGATTCTCTTTTAGGACACTTATGCTATTTTCAAAATTCTAAGTTAAAATAAGACTAGGATAAACACTCACAATTTTTAAAATGTAGTTTGTTTTTATCAAGAATAAATACAGATTTTGCTCTCAGATAAAATTTGTCATGATCATATTTTGAGAGAACTTTTCTTAGAATATACTATAATAATTTCTAGACAGAAGAAAAAAAGGAAGTGATATTCTCAAAATTTGGGGGCAAGAAGGTGACTAGAATGTAGGCTTTCCATATTGCTAATATGCTACAAGAAAGTTGCATTAGTTTTTTCTGTAAATTAGGTGAAATAGCACACAAAGAAAATGCCTCCCTACAGATAGATATTCTGAGATTCCTCATGATGAATGTTTCTTGTCAACAGCATGAGCAGATAAGGAATACTCCATGCCTTGTTGGTCTTGCTCCAGCTGAGGAAACCTATCCATGTGGTCCTATAGCTTCATTAACATCTAAACCCCAAATCTCCACCTCTTTAAAACTATTCTTATTAAGTAACGGATGATTTGGAGATGTTGACATTATTTCCAATCTAGAAGGCAAGTAGATTTACAACTTTCTCAGACTTAGTGTTTTCAATTAGTGAAAATGAAGATAAACAGGTTCATTATTGATCTTGTCCCCAAAGGATTTAGCAAGCTGTCTGCTAAGGTAAAAGATATAGTTCAAAAATAACAAAGTAAGAATATTTAATACAATATTATTTAAAGATGAATCAAAGATTTGGAAGGGAAAACTCTGTGCCCATTGATCAGTTTTAGAGAGAACAAGATGAAGAAACCAGAGGCCACATTATTTACATTTCACATATTTTATCATCAATGTTTATTAGATATTGAGTAATTCAATGAAATTAATATCAATAGACCTACATATTATTTATTCATACCTTTCTTTCAATTAATAACATACAGAATTTCATACATGTTTGCTCAGCCACAATTTTTTTTTATCATTTAGGAAGTGTTGAAATTCAATGTAAAGAATAAAACAAAAGACTAAATGTTGTGTTTTCTGCTTTGTGAATCCACAGATATTGCTTTACTAATACAACATGTAAGAATCTAAGCTGACATCAAAGCCCCTCCAAAAACATCATCTGAAATGACAGCAGCAGCTGCAGCATCCACCTCTAAATTAGGCTGTGTTTCAAAGTCTGGATGCAATGGTGAAACAGTATAAAAACCCAGGAGGAAGGCTGCGCAGGAAAGAGTGAGCCTTCTGACTTAACACATCAAAGTAACACATGCTAAGAAGAGCAATAAACGCATGTGGCCCACATTCTCATGCTGCCTAATTGCACTGGGCTCTTGAAACCAAGACAAACCTTCAGCTGATTCCTGGTTTAAGTGAGGATTTGAGATCTCTTCTATGCAGAAGCTGACACAAATTGGTTGCAGATTAGAGTCTGACTCTGCAGCAAAGCATTCTATATTTTCAAAATATGGTGATTTCAGTGTCATATGGATCTTCAAAATACCAACTTCCTAATGTAGTAACATATAAACTAACCATTATGTATAAATAAAAGTTAAAACATAAACTTCACAAACGAAGAAAGCCTTAATTTGTACATTAAGGGATAAATGCTTTGAGGAAAGGCTTTTTCATTTGTTTTACATATAAATTACAAATTTCGAGGGCATTTATCTTCTAAAGCATAAGCAATTTAACAAGAACTTAGAATAATAATATCTATTAATAGAGAAGAAAATAGTTATATATTTTAAAAGTAATTTTTAGTAGAAATGCTTACTACTGTCATAAGATTTGCATTAAGGGGCTGTCATTATATAATGATGATGTAACACATTTAGTTGCACAATTTTCAATTAGGTATATAGCAACTTAAGAAAAACTTCATGTATTAGAACTCTGGATTCTTTTATCCAAGATTCATATCCACTTTACTGCATTTTGTGGCACAGTGCTTATAAAATACTGTTTTATATGAATGAATTGCTAAAGTTAACTTACACAATTACCTGAGGAGATATTAATTATAATTTGTGGAGGGCTGATAATTAATCCTATTAAGTGAAATATGCATGAGTTTTCACTGAGCATATGCACTGAAAAAAATCAGAAATATGCAGCTTGCTTATAAATAGGTGAGAATAGAAAGGAATAAAAAGCAATACTAACCTCAGTGGATGCTCATAAGAAATAGTAGATAGGAGACCAGAGAAAGCCTTGCAGTGGTACTAGTCTGGAAAAAGCAGTCACTACTCTATAAAACATATAAAGGTCTACCTGGTCCCTTGTCTAAAGAAGAAAAATCTTGGAGGTTAAAAATGGCAGTAGAGTAAGTGGATGCTGCATGGACATGCTCCCAGGAACAAACTAGAATTACAACTAAAATACAGGAAAAACTTCCTGAATAATCAATGGAAATCTGGCATAAGAGAACCCTGATACCCGAGGACCAAAAGTGGAGGCCACATAGAGACTAGTAGGAGGGCAGAGGAGTGAAAGGGCTGGCCAGGTGCCCAAAGACAGCAACTGAAGTTCCAGAGAGATATCTCAGCTGTGGGGGGTTGCCACTGAGAAATCTAGGGTCTAATCCCCAAGCTGGGCCCCCTGGCAGAGAGCACCAAAACTGAAGAGGGTACCAACATAACATCTAGCTGTGAAAAGCAGTGGGGTGCTATCTGCCAGGGAATAACAGCTGAAAATTCAGGCACCCTCTTCAAAGACCAATGCACAAAATTCCCTGTGAAGCCACCCACCTTGTACTCCAGCAGAGGTGGGGAGAAATGGACTGGAGCTGCGTGAGCCGAAGCCAGGGCTGGGGACTTGGGGGATAGAGATCAGAAGGCAGACACACCAAGTTTCCTATCCTGAGTCATTCCCTGACACAGTGGAGGACATCCTTCTCACATAGACATTTGCCTTTCCTGGGGGGAAGAGAGTTGACACACCCTATTGGAAAACACCTTGCCCTGAGACCACTTAAGTGTTTAAAAATAACAATTAGCTTACAGGCAGAAGCAACTGCCCCACCCTATTGAAAAAACCTCTCCCTATACCTGAGGACAATTGCCTTGTCGGGGTGGCTCTTCATGTCACAATCCTATCAGTTTGTAGGCAGAGGCATCTCTGGACGCTTTGAGTCTTTGCCGATCTAATTAGTCAGAAATAGCCTTTACCATGGTCCTGCACTACAGATTGAGAGGTGTAGAGCAGTGGTCCTCAAACTACGGCCCGCAGGCCACATGCAAATACAAATATTGTATTTGTTCCTGTTTTGTTTTTTTACTTCAAAATAAGATATGTGCAGTGTGCATAGGAATTTGTTCATAGTTTTTTTTTAAACTATAGTCCGGCTCTCCAACGGTCTGAAGGACAGTGAACTGGCCCCCGCTTTAAAAAGTTTGAGGACCACTGGTGTAGAGGATCTACCTAATACATAGTCACAAACCCAAACAGGCAGCCAAAATGAGGAGACAAAGAAACAATCCCCAAATGAAAGAACTAGAGAATTTTCTGAAAGAAGAGATAAATGAACAGAGTAAAGAAATTTATCTGAAACAGAGTTCAGAGTAATGATGTTAAAAATGCTCAACAGCATGAAAAAAGATATAATAGCTATGAAAAAAGAACAGTTGAGATAAAGAATGACATAACACAAATAAAGAACACATTGGAAGGAATTCACAGCAGATTAGTATTGAATCAGTGAATTACAAGACAGAGTTGAAAATATCCCTCAATCAGAGAACCAAAAAATAATAATAATTAAAAAAACAGCAACAGGAAGATAACTTAAGGGAGCTGTGGGACAATCTGAAACTAAACAATATTAAAATAGAAGGTGTGCCAGAAGAGGCAGAAAGGGAGAAAGGAATAGAGAAGGTGTTTGAAGAAATAATGGCAGAAAACTTCCCTAATCAGGTAAAGGAAAAAGTCACACAGATTCAGGAGGCACAGAGAACATCAAACAAAAAGAACCCAAACAGGCCCATGCCCAGATACATCATGATTAAAATGTCAAAAATTAAAGACAAAGAGAGAATCTTAAAGCAGCAAGAGAAAAGCAAACTCTTATAAACAAAGGAGTTCCCCTAAGGCTGACACCTGATTTCTCATCAGAAACCCTACAGACCAGACGAGAATGGCATGAAGTACTCAAGGTAATTGAAAGCAAGGATCTGAGACTAAGATTACTATATCCAGCAAGACTATCATTCAAAATAGACGGTCAAATAAAGAGCTTCCAAGACAAAAGAAAAAAAAAAGGCTAAAGGAGTACATCACCACCAAGCCAGCATTACAAGAAATGCTAAAGGGATTTCTGTAATGCAAAGAAGAAACAGAGAGAGAAACCTAACCACACAGAAGTAAAATGGCAATAAATAAGTACCTATCAATAATAACACTAAATGTAAATGGATTAAATGCTCCAAACAAAAGGCATAAGGTACCTGAATGGATACAAAAACATGGCCCAACTATATGCTGTCTATAAGAGACCCACCTCAAAACAAAAGATACACACAGGAAGAGAGTAAAGGGATGGAAAAAAAATTTCCATACAAATGGAAAAGAAAAAAAAGCTGGAGTAGCAATACTCATATCTGACAAAATAGACTTTATAATGAAGGCCATCACAAGAGACAACAAAGACCACTACATAATACTAAAGGAGTTGATCCAACACGAGGATATAGCCCTGATAAATATATATGCACCCAATATAGGGGCACCTAAAAAAAAAAAAAATATATATATATATATATATATATTTTTTTTTATTGATTTCAGAGAGGAAGGGAGAGGGAGAGAGAGAAAGAAACATCA
>NW_005369591.1:488492-489027 GCF_000412655.1 Myotis brandtii | reverse complement strand
GGTGGCCCAACCCCCCAATCGGCCCTACCCTGAGCGTGACTGAGGGTGGCATTGCAACCTCCCGATCCGCCCTGCTCTGTGCATGACGGGGCGGCGCCCCAACTCCCCAATCGGCCCTGCTCTGAGCCTGACCAGGGGCTGCACTTAGGGATTGGGCCTGCCCTCTGCCACCCGGGAGCAGGCCTAAGCCAGCAGGTCGTTATCTCCCGAGGGGTCCCAGGCTGCAAGCGGGCACAGGCCGGGCTGGGGGACCCCCCCTCCCCACCCTCTGAGTGCACAAATTTTTGTGCACCGGGCCTCTAGTATATATATAACAAACAAAAACAAGAAACTTCTAGAGGACTTTAACAGAGAGATCGACAATAATACAGTCATAGTAGGGGACTTTACCACCCCTCTGACTTCACTGGATAGATCTTCCAGACAAAAACTTAACAAAGAAACAGAGACTCTACAGTACACACTGGATCACCTGGATTTAATTGACATTTATAGAACACTAGGGGCCCGGTGCACAAAAATTTGTGCACTGGGG
>NW_005369591.1:485432-487588 GCF_000412655.1 Myotis brandtii | reverse complement strand
GCTCGCTGTTGCCGCCTCCACCGCCGCTGCCGCCGCCGCTGCCGCTGCCGTGGAAGATCACTGGCTGGCTCCTCCCCGGCCTAGGCCTAAAGCCTCAGTCTGTGGCTTGGAGCTGACATATGCAAATTAGCCGCCATCTTGTTTGTCAGTTAATTTGCATATACTCACTGATTAGCCAATGAAAAGGGTAGCGGTCATACGCTAATTACGATGTTTCTCTTTTATTAGTGTAGATTTCACCCCAATGCAGCAGAATATTCATTCTTCTAAAGTGCACATGGATCATTCACAAAGATACTAGTAGACTACATGTTAGAACACAAAACAAGTCTTTGCAAGTTCAAGAAGATTGAAATTATATCAATTATCTGCTCAGATCACAGTTGCATGAAATTAAAAATCAACTACAGAAAAAAAACACCCCAAAATATTCAAACACATGGAGGCTAAATAGCATGTTATTAAATAATGAATGGGTTACCAATAAGATCAAGGAAGAAATAAAAAAAAAAAACTTCCTGGAAACAAATGAAAATGAACACATAACAACCCCAAATCTCTGGGACACAGCAAAAGCAGTCCTGAGAGAGAAGTTCATAGCACTACAGGCATACTTCGAAAAACAAGAAAAATCAGCAATGAATTATTTAACACTACAACTCAGATAACTAGAAAGAGAACAAGAAATATCCAGAGTAAGTAGAAGGAAGGAAATAAAGATTAGAGCAGAAATAAATAACATAGCTACTAAAAAAAAAATAATGAAACCAAGAGTTGGTTCTTTGAAAGAATAAACAAAATTGATAAAACATTAGACAGCCTCAAAAAGAAACAAACAGAGAGGACCCAAATAAAATCAGAAACAAAAGTGGAGAAGTAACCACTGATATCACAGAAATAAAAAGGATTGTAAGAAAATACAATGAACAACTATATGCCAACAAGCTGGACAATGTGGATGAAATAGAAAAATACAATCTCCCAAAATGGAGTCAGGAAGAAAAAAAAACTGAATAGGCCAACAATAAATGAGTAAATAGAAGCAGTAATAAAAAAAAATTCCACCAAACAAAAACCGAGATCAGGATGGCTTCACAGGGAAGTTTTACCAAACATTCAAAGAAGAATTGACACCTATACTCCTTAAATTATTTCAGAAAATCCAAGAGGAAGTAACACTTCCAAACTCTTTTTATGAGGCCAGAATTATCCTAATTCTAAAATTAGATAAAGACATTACAAAGAAAAAGAATCAAAGGCCAATATCCATGATAAACATACAGTGGGGCCTTGACTCACGAGTTTAATTCGTTCCATGATGGAGCTCGTAACTCAAATTACTCGTATGTCAAATCAAGAAGTGAACGAGTGAGACACGTGATGCTGGGCTGATGTTGTGCCATTCACTGTGACGTTCGCTGCGCCAACTAGCAGTGGGGTATCTGAAGCTGGCTCATAACCCGAATTTTAGCTCGCAACTCAAAGCAAAAAATCAGCCGAGAGACGGCTCGTATCTCGAAAAACTCATTAGTCGGGACACTCGTAAGTCAAGGCCCCACTGTAGATGCTAAAATCCTCAACAAAATATTAACAAATCACATCCAGCAATATATTAAAAATATCATACACCATGCTCAAATGGGATTTATTCCAGGGATGCAAGGCTGGTACAATATTCACAAATTAATAAACATGGTACATTACATAAACAAACTGAAAGACAAAAATCACATGATCACATCAATAGATGCAGGAAAAGCATTCAACAAAAATCCAACACCCATCCTCTCTAATACAAGAGAAACATGGTAATTAGCCGTACATCCGCTACCCTTCCCATTGGCTAATCAGGGAGATATGCAAATTAACTGCCAGCCAAGATGGCGGCCGGCAGCCATGCACTGAAGGGAACAGGGAGGCTTGCTTGCTCCAGTGACTGCGGACTCCAACGTTCCCCGTCTGACTTGCCGGCATCTCAGCTGCAACTCTAAGCAACTATGTTGCAAATATAGAAGCTAAACAAAACCCCAGAAACCTGCTTTAGTCAGCCAGGCTTCAGCCAGCCGGACCGCAACATTGTATCAAATACAGAAGGTAAACAAAGGCCAGAAACCTGCTTTCAGCAGCCGAGGCCTCAGAGCTAAAGCTGGCCCAGA
>NW_005369591.1:480018-484842 GCF_000412655.1 Myotis brandtii | reverse complement strand
CCCCCTGATGGGCCCTGCTCTGTGCATGACAGGGGGTGGCGCCGCAACTTCCCTATCGATCCTGCCTTGAGTGTGACAGGGGGCGGTGCCCCAACCCCCCAATCGGCTGTACCCTGAGCGTGACTAGGGGTGGCATTGCAACCTCCTCTGTGCATGACAGGGGGCAGCGCCCCAACTCCCCAATCGACTCTGCTCTGAGCCCGACCAGGGGCTGCACCTAGGGATTGGGCCTGCCCTCTGCCACCCGGGAGCAGGCCTAAGCCAGCAGGTCATTTTCTCCAGAGGGGTCCCAGACTGCGAGAGGCCACAGGATGGGCTGAGGGACCCCCTCTCCCCCCCGAGTGCACAAATTTTTGTGCACTGGGCCTCTTGTCTATACTAATAATAGCCTAGGGCCGTCACTGCAAATATTAATTGAGCATATTGGTTCGGGCTAATTTCTGGACTCTCTATTCTATTCCACTGATCTATATGTCTGTTCTTGTGCCAGTACCAGGCAGTTTTGAGAACAGTGGCTTTGTAATACAGCTTGATATCTGGCATTGAGATCCCACCTACTTTGTTCTTTCTCAGGATCGCTGCAGCTATTCGGGGTCTTTTTTTATTCCAGATGAATTTTTGGAGAGTTCGTTCTAGATCTTTGAAGTAGGCCATTGGTATTTTAATGGGAAGTGCGTTGAATTTATAGATTGCTTTGGGTAGTATGGACATTTTAATGATGTTGATTCTACCAATCCAAGAACATGGTATGTTCTTCCATCTCTTTATGTCTTCCTCTATCTCTTTTTTCAACGTCCTGTAGTTTTCTGAGTAGAGGTCTTTTACCTCTTTAGTTAAGTTTATTCCTAGGTAGCTTAATTTTTTTGGTGCGATGGTAAATGGGATTGTTTTTATAATCTCTCTTTCTGAAAGTTCACTATTGGTGTATAGAAATGCCTCAGATTTCTTGGGGTTAATTTTGTATCCTGCTACATTGCCAAATTCATGTATTAAGTCTAGTAGTTTTTTGATGGAGTCTCTAGGGTTTTGTATGTATAATATCATGTCGTCTGCAAATAAGGACAGTTTTACTTCCTCTTTTCCAATTTGGATGCCTTTTATTTCTTCTTCTTGTCTAATTGCAATGGCTAATACTTCCAGGACTATGTTGAACAGGAGTGGTGAGAGTGGGCATCCTTGTCTTGTTCCTGTTCTTAGGGGAAATGGTGTTAGTTTTTGTCCATTGAGTATGATGTTGGCTGTGGGCCTGTCATATATGGCTTTTATTATGTTGAGGTATGATCCTTCTATTCCCACCTTGCTGAGAGTTTTTATCAAAAATGGGTGTTGGATTTTGTCGAATGCTTTTTCTGCATCAATTGATATGACCATGTGGTTTTTTTCTTTCAATTTGTTTATGTGATGTATTACGTTTATTGATTTACGGATGTTGTACCATCCTTGCATTCCTGGGATAAATCCTACTTGGTCATGGTGTATGATCTTTCTGATGTACTGTTGGATCCGATTTGCTAAGATTTTGTTGAGGATTTTGGCATCTATGTTCATGAGGGATATTGGCCTGTAATTCTCTTTCATTGTGTTGTCTTTACCTGGTTTTGGTATTAGGGTGATGCTGGCTTCATAGAATGAGCTTGGAAGTGTTCCTTCCTCCTGAATTTTTTGTAGTAGTCTGAGGAGGATAGGTTTTAGTTCTTCCTTGAAAGTTTGGTAAAACTCCCCTGAGAAGCCATCTGGTCCTGGGCTTTTGTTTGCTGGGAGCTTTTTGATGACTGCTTCAATTTCTTCCATAGTTATTGGCCTATTGAGATTTTTAGATTCTTCCTGATTGAGTTTTGGAATGTTGTATTTTCCTAGGAATTTGTCCATTTCCTCCAGGTTGTCTAGTTTGTTGGAGTAGAGCTGTCCATAGTATTGTTTAACAATCATTTGTATTTCTGTGGGGTCTGTTGTTATTTCGCCTCTATCGTTTCTGATTTGGTTTATTTGGGTCCTCTCTCTTTGCTTCTTGGTGAGCCTGGCTAGAGGTTTGTCGATCTTGTTTATCCTTTCAAAGAACCAGCTCTTGGTTTCATTGATTTTCTGTATTGTTTTTTTGGTCTCTATGTCATTTATTTCTGCTCTAATCTTTATTATCTCCTTCCTTCTGCTCACTCTGGGGTTTTCTTGTTGCTCTCTTTCTAATTCTTTGAGTTGTAGAGTTAGATGATTTACTACCATTTTTTCTTGTTTTTTGAGGTAGGCCTGTAGAGCTATAAACTTCCCTCTCAGGACTGCTTTCATTGTGTCCCATAGGTTTTGGATTGTTGTGTTTTCATTGTCATTAGTGTCCAGGATGTTTTTAATTTCTTCTTTGATGTCATTGGTAACCCAATCAATATTTAATAACATGCTATTCAGCTTCCAAGTGTTTGAGTATTTTGGGTTGTTTTTATTGTAGTTTATTTCTAACATTATGCCATCGTGGTCTGAGAAGAAGCTTTTTATGATTTCAATCTTCTTGAATTTGTGGAGACTTTGCTTGTGACCCAATATGTGGTCTATTTTTGAATATGTCCCATGAGCACCTGAGAGGAATGTATATTCCATGGCTTTGGGGTGAAGTGTTCTGAAGATGTCAATTAAGTCCATCTGATCTAGTGAGTCATTTAGGATTGCTGTTTCTTTGCTGATTGTTTGTCTAGCGGGCTTATCCAGTGGTGTCAGTGGTGTATTAAAGTCCCCTACTATGATTGTATTGTTGTCGATCTCTCCTTTGATATCTTCCAGGAGTTTTTTTATGAATTTGGGTGCTCCTGCATTGGGTGCATATATGTTTACCAGGGTTATATCTTCTTGTTGTATTGATCCCTTTAGTATTATGAAGTGGCCTTCCTTATCTCTGGTTATGGCCTTCACTTTGAGATGTATTTTGTCCGATATAAGTATTGCTACCCCAGCTTTCTTTTCCTTTCCATTTGCGTGAAAGATATTTTTCCATCCCTTCACTTTCAGTCTGTGTGAGTCCCTTCTAATGAGGTGGGTCTCTTGTAGACAGCAGATGTATGGGTCATGTTTTTTTATCCATTCAGCCACTCGATGTCTTTTGGTTGGAGCATTTAGTCCGTTTACATTTAAAGTTATTATTGAAAGGTACTTGTTTGTAGCCATTTCTTTTTTTGTGTGTGTGGCTGTTTTCTTTCTGAGCTTGTTATTTCTTCTTTTTACACCAGTCCCTTTAGCATTTCTTGCATGGCTGGCTTGGTGGTGATAAACTCCCTTAGCCTTTTTTTGTCTGTGAAGCTTCTTATTTCCCCTTCAATTTTGAATGATAGCCTTGCTGGATAGAGTATTCTTGGATTCAGTCCTTTGCTTTGCATCACTTTGTAGATTTCTGTCCATTCTTTTCTGGCCTGATGTGTTTCTGTTGAGAAATCATTTGATAATCTAATGGGAGATCCCTTGTATGTAACTTTCCGTCTCTCTCTTGCAGCCTGTAAGATTCTCTCTTTGTCCTGAACATTTGCCATGGTAATTATGATGTGTCTTGGTGTGGGTCTTTTCGGATTCACCTTGTTTGGGACTCTCTGGGCTTGTGTGACTTTTTTCTTCCCCACCTCAGGGAAGTTTTCTGATATTATTTCTTCGAATAGGTTTTCTAATCCATGTTCATCTTTCTGTTGTTCTGGCACCCCTATTATTCGTATGTTGTTTCGTTTCATGTTGTCCCAAAGCTCCCTTAGGCTCTCCTCCTGTCTTTTAATTTTTTTCTCCATTTGCAGTATAGTTTGGGTGTGTTTTGCTTCCTTGTCTTCTAATTCACTAATTCGGTCCTCCGCTTCTCCTAGTCTACTGTTGATACTTTCAATGGAGTTTTTTATGGCAGCTATATCACTCTTCCTTTCTTCTTGGGCCTTACTTAAGTTGTTGATTTTTTCATCTGTTTCTTCTAGCTTCTTGCATATGGTATTGATTTTTTCCTCCGACCGGTGCATGTACTCTAGGACCCTTATTCTGAATTCTTTTTCCGTCATGTTGCATGCCTCTGTCTCACTTAGCTGCTTTTCTGGCGAGTCCTCCTTTTCTTTCCTTTGGGGGTTTCTTTGTCTACCCATGTTTGATCTCACTGACATATCTAGTTGTTGAGTCGTTCAGTGGCTGCTCCCTGGGTGGCAGTGGCTCCTCGGGCTGTGGGTGCTCCTTGGGCGGTTGTGGTAGCAGTGGCTCCTCCGTTGATAGCAGGGCCTCTGGTGGGTGCTGTTCACAGCTGTGGTGGCTCTTCTGGCTGGTGGAGGGAGGCTTCACACACAGTAACTGTTCCCCAGACAGAGCGTGTGGAGATCAGGAGGCCGCTGTTGCTTGAATCTGCTGCTGAGAGGACGAAGTCAAGGTTCAGCCCCCACTGATCCCCAGACTAGGCGCTTGAGCACAGGAACACAAAGCAGCCGCTCGGCCTGGCCCTGCAGCTCACGTCCATCTGTAATACTTTCACTTGTTCCTTATTTTTGTACCCCTCAAGCTTCTACTTTGGCTGTGTCCAAAGATATCTTTATACCGTCTGATGGATGCAGTCCTCACAACGCTCTCTGCCTTCTAAAAGACAGCACTCATGACCCTTTAGCTGCTCCCACATGCCTGCTCCCCTTTGTTCTCTCTTCTGCCAGTGATACACAGGGAATGGACTCGTGGTTTCCTGGGGAGTGTGCGAAGCTGTAGCTTCTGTTATGCCCAGATTTCAGGATCCCCAAGAAACCAACAGGGAGCCAGCAGTCCGATGTAAAAGCAAAGAGTCCTTTATATTTCAAGCTAGCTTGAGCTCCCCGTCCACCACACTCACCGACACAA
>NW_005369591.1:474013-478724 GCF_000412655.1 Myotis brandtii | reverse complement strand
CCCCACTTCTTCTAACACCACTTCTTCAAAATAGACTCGCCCAGGCCGAAAACTGACTTCTGCTCATGGGCCACGAAGTTTCAATCGCACTATATGTGCGCGCCTGCACGTGGTATTTTGTGGAGAGCCACACTCAAGGGGCCAAAGAGCCGCATGTGGCTCGTGAGCTGCGGTTTGCCAACCACTGGGCCAGATGACCAAAGATCAGAGGGTCTGCAGCAGGGGCAGGGACGCGGTGGACATCTCTCCGCACGCCTGCACCGGGGGTCTGGTTCAAATCCTGGATTGTGAGAGGGTGAGTGAGAATGACTTAGGCAAAGGGACCATCAGGGGGTTAGTGGGGGTGGAGTCCATCTTGGATGAGCAGGGAGGTGAGGCTGAGCAGAAGGCAAAGCCCTGGCCAGAGCCCTGGCCAGTAGGCCTGTGGCCTGGGTAAGGCAACCGCCTCTCTGTGCCTGTGCCCGGGGTCTGGTTCAAGTCCCAGATTGTGAGAGGGTGAATGAGAATTATATAGGCTAAGGGACTAGCAGGAGGTTAGTGGAGATGGAGTCAATCTTGGATGAGCAGGGAGGTGAGGCTGAGCAGAGGGCAGAGCCCTGGCCAGGAGGCCTGTGGTCTGGGAAAGGCAGCCATAGAAGGGATTAATCCTGGGGATGACACAAGACTTTGGCATTGTAGAAGGAATAACTTCAGCCATCGACGATCAAACTGTACATTCCAAATGCTTTTTCTTGGATGGTCCAGGTGGTAGTGGAAAAACATATCTTTATAGAGTTTTAATACATTATATTAGAGGTCGTGGTGGTACTGTTTTACCCACAGTGTCTACAGGAATTGCTGCAAATTTACTTCTTGGTGGAAGAACCTTTCATTCCCAATATAAATTACCAATTCCATTAAATGAAACTTCAATTTCTAGACTTGATATAAAGAGTGAAGTTGCTAAAACCATTAAAAAGGCCAAACTTCTCATTATTGACGAAGGTACCATGGCATCCGATCATGCTATAAATGCCATAGACAGATTACTAAGATAAATTATGAATTTGAATATTCCATTTGGTGGGAAAGTTCTCCTTCTCAAAGGGGATTTTCGACAATGTCTCAGTATTGTGCCGCATGCTATGTGATCAGCCATAGTACAAATGAGTTTAAAGTACTGTAGTGTTTGGGGATGTTTCAGAAAGTTGTCTCTCAAAACAAATATGAGATCAGAGGATTCTGCTTATAGTGAATGGTTAGTAAAACTTGGAGATGGCAAACTTGATAGCAGTTTTCATTTAGGAATGGATATTATTGAAATCCCCTGTGAAATGATTTGTAATAGATCTATTATTGAAGCTACCTTTGGAAATAGTATATCTATAGATAATATTGAAAAATATATCTAAATGTGTTGATTCTTAGTCCAAAAAATGAGCATATTCAAAAATTAAATGAAGAAATTTTGGATATACTCTATGGAGATTTTCGCACATATTTAAGTGATGATTCCATTAATTCAACAGATAATGCTGAAAAAGAAAATTTTCCCATTGAATTTCTTAATAGTATTATTCCTTTGGGAATGCCATGTCATAAATTAAAATTGAAAATGGGTGCAATCATCATGCTACTGAGAAATCTTAATAGTAAGTGGGGTCTTTGTAATGGTACTATATTTATTATCAAAAGATTGCTATATATCATTATCAAAGCTGAAGTATTAACAGGATCTGCAGAAGGAGAGGTTGTTCTGATTCCAAGAATTGATCTGTCCCCATCTGACACTGGCCTGCCATTTAAATTAATTTGAAGACAGTTTCCTGTGATGCCAGCATTTACGATGACTATTAATAAATCACAAGGAGAAACTCTAGATAGAGTAGGAATATTCCTACCTGAACCCGATTTCGGACATGACCAATTATATGTTGCTTTCTCTCGAGTTCGAAAAGCATGTGATGTTAAGTTAAAGTTGTAAATACTTCATCACAAGGGAAATTAGTCAAGCACTCTGAAAGGGTTTTCACTCTTAATGTGGTATACAGGGAAATAGTAGAATAAGTTTAATCAATTTATCAGTCATTGTATCAGTGTTGTTTTTACATCCTGTTTTTGTTGTTTTTATATCACGTCTTTGTTGTTGCTATATCATGTTGTGATTGTTTATTTATTAATAAATTTATATATTATTTTCATATACATTTTACTAATTTTCCTTCATCCCTGACACTTCTATTATAAAGAAAGGGCAAATAGCAATATTAAAATATTTCCTCTAATTAATTCCTTTTTAATGTGCATGAATTTTGTGCACTGGGCCACTAGTTTTTTTATAAAAACTGTCAGCAAAGTGGGAATAGAAGGAGCATATCTCAAAATGATAAAGGCCATCCTATCTAATAAAAGAGTAGTATGGAAATTAACCGTCACTTCATCACTCTGTCACTCCGTCACTCCGTCACTCTGTCACAAAGATGGCGGTGCCCAGTCCCCTCAGCCCTGCCGCTGAAGTGTCAAGGCCTGTCATTACTCTGGCCGGCCATTCACAGCAGTGTCCGGGCCTGTGGACCCGGCTGAGTGCCGCAGGGCCGAGCAGCGAGGCACGACTCGCCCACTCCGGTGGGCCGATCGCAGCAGTGTCTGGGCCTCTGGACCTGGCTGGGGGCCCTGGGGGTGAGCAGGAAGGCATGACCTGCCCACCCCAGCGGACCAATGCAGCCTCACTGATCTGCCGCCGCCGCCGCCGCTGCAGTGTCCGGGCCTGTCAGCCCCTCTATGAGGCTGAATGCTGTGTCCAGGGGGCACACACAAGTGGGTGGGGACTTGACTCTGGGTCTTCTGGTGCAGGGGTACGTGATGTTATGTCCCCGTTTGTGCTGGCCAGAAGGTGGACATCCCCCGAGGGGTCCCAGATTTCGAGAGGGCACAGGCTGGGCTGAGGGACCCCCCGAGTGCACAAATTTTTGTGCACCGGGCCACTAGTATATTATAAACTTATATCTAACATCATACTCAATGAGCAAAAAACTAAAAACATTTCCCCTAAGAACAGGAACAAAATCGGGATGCCCACTTTCACCACTCATGTTTGACATAGTACTGGAATTACTGGCCATAATGATCAGACAAGAAGAAGAAATAAAAGGCATCCAAACTTGAAGAAGTAAAACTGTCATTATGACATGATATTGTATAGAGAAAACACTAAAGACTCCATCAAAACCTGCTATACTTAATAAATGAATGTGGCAATGTAGCAAGATACAAAATAAACACTCAGAAATCTATGGCTTTTTTATACACCAATAGTGAACTCACAGACAGAGAAACTAAAAAAATATCATTTACCATTGCAAAAAAAAAAAAAAGATACCTAGAAATAAACTTAAGTATGGAGGTAAAAGACTGTACTGGGAAAACTACAGGATGTTGAAAAAACAGATAGTGGAAGAAATAAACAAGATGAAAACATGCTCAGAGTCACTAATCATCTGAGAGATGCAAATGAAAACAACAATGAGATGCATATATCCTTTCTGATTGGTGTTTCTAGTTTCTTGGGATATATTCCTAGAAGTGCATGAGTGGGGGTGGGGCGGGGGGGGAGCAATGGGGAGATAGGGACACACATATGATACCTTATTGAATAAAGAAAATCAAACAAAACAAACAAACAAAAACAATGAGCTACCATCTCACACCTGTCAGAATGGCTATCATCAACAAATCAACAAACGACAAGTGCTGGTGAGGATGCACAGAAAAAGGAATCCTCTTGCACTGCTGGTGGGAAAGCAAACTGGTGCAGCCACTGTGGAAAATGGAATAAATTTTCCTTAAAGAATTAAAAATGACCCAGTTTGACCCAGTAATCTCATTTCTAGGAATATATCCCAAGAAACTAGAAACATCAATCAGAAATGACATATGTTCCTCTATGCTCTTAGCAGCACAATTTACAATAGCTAAGATTTGGAAACAGCCTAAGTGCCCATCAGCAGATGAGGGGATTAAAAAACTGTGGTACATCTACACAATAGAATACTACACTGCTGTAAAAAGGAAGGAATTTTTACTATTTGCAACAGCGTGGATGGACCTGGAGAGCACTATGCTAGGCCAAATAAGCCAGCTGGATAAAGATAAATATCACATGATCTCACTCATTTTTGGAATATAATGAACAACATTAACTGATGAACAAAAATAGAGCCAGAGGAAAAAAAATTGCAATACAATAGAAGTAATCCTGTTATTTGCATATTTTCAATATTTCCTACATCTTTTGTGATATATTATGTTAGTACAGTTTTGGTAATATTATTATATTTAAAATATTTTCTTTAAATATTAATGTTTATTGCATGTAATATTATTTTATTTAAAATTGTGGATTTTTTTAATTATAAAAAGAAGAAAAATCTTGCCCAGCTGCTGCTATTGCTCAGTGGTTGAGCATCAACCCATGAACCAAAAGATCACCTGTTCAGAAAAAAAAACTAAACTAAAATTCTAAAATTGTTTACTATACGATAAACTAAGTAAAGATAATTGCAAAGCTTTCAGAGTCAGAACCTTTATAATTAATACTAGAGGCCCGGTGCACAAAAATTTGTGCACTAGGGGAGGGGAGGGGGGTCCCCCAGCCCGGCCTGTGGCCTCTCGCAGTCTGGGACCCCTCGGGAGATAACGACCTGCTGGCTTAGGCCTGCTCCCGGGTGGCAGA
>NW_005369591.1:472813-473045 GCF_000412655.1 Myotis brandtii | reverse complement strand
CCCTCCTGTCACGCTGATCCCGGTGCCGGGAGCCTCGCTGCTCCGCTGATCCCAGTGCCGGGAGGCATATTACCCTTTTACTATGAATAGAGGCGGCCTGGTGCACGGGTGGGGGCTGGCTGGTTTGCCCTGAATGGTGTCCTTGATCAGGGTGGGGGTCCCCACTGGGGTGCCTGGCCAGCCTGGATGAGGGGATGATGGCTGTTTGTAGCTGGTCACACCCCCTTCAGGG
>NW_005369591.1:467352-472786 GCF_000412655.1 Myotis brandtii | reverse complement strand
TTTTTTTTTTTATTCTGGGCCAGCTTTAGCTCTGAGTCCTCGCTGCAAACAACATCGATACAATGTTGCGGTCAGGCTGGCTGAAGCCCGGAGTTTTCTAGGGTTTTGTTTAGCTTCTTATTTGCAACATACATAGTTGCTGCTTAAAGTTGCAGCTGAGAGGCCGGCAAGTTAGGCGGGGAGCGTTGGAGTCTGCAGTCACTGAAGCAAGCAAGCCTCCCTGCTCGCTTCAGTGCATGGCTGCCGGCCGCCATCTTGGCTGACAGTTAATTTGCATAAGGATATGCTGATTAGCCAATGGGAAGGGTAGCGGTCGTACGCTAATTACCATGTTTCTCTTTTAGTGGTGTAGATATTGAGAAGAACAAAATTGGAGGAATCTCAATACTAGATATCAAGTTATACTACAAAGCCACTATACTCAAAGCCTGTTAATAATTACCATGTTTCTCTTTTATTAGTGTAGATATTGAGAAGAACAAAATTGGAGGAATCTCAATACTAGATATCAAGTTATACTACAAAGCCACTATACTCAAAACAGCCTGTTAATGGCACAAGAATAGGCAATTGGACAGAACAGAGAACCCAGAAATTGACCCAAGCCACGATGCTCAATTAATGTTTTACAAAGTACGCCAGAGCGTTCATTGGAGCAGAGTCAGTCTCTTCAATAAATGGTGTAGGGAAAATTGGACAAGTACATGCAAAAAAAATTGAAATTAGACCACCAACTTACACCATACACAAGAATAAACTCAAAACAGATAAAAGACTTACATGTAAGATGTGAAACCATAAAAGTCCTAGAAGAAATCAGAGGCATCAAAGTCTCAGACATCTTTCATAACAATATGTTTTCTAATACATCTCCTAGGACAATGAAAACTAAGCAGAAAATAAACATATGAGACTACATTAAAATAAGAAGCTTCTGCACTGCAGAAGAAACCATCATCAAACTAAAAAAGAGAGGCTATTACATGGGAGAACATATTTGCCAATGATACATCTGAGAAGAGGTTAATCTCCAAAATATATAGGGAACTCATACAACTTAACAAAAGGAAGACAAACAATCCATTTTAAAAAAAAATGCGCAAAGGACCTAAATAGACACTTCTCCTAAGTGGACATACAGAAAGCCAAGAGACATATGAAAAAATGCTGAAAGTCACTAATCATCCAAGAGATACAAATCAAAATGACAATCAGATATCACCCCACACCTGTCAGAATGGCTATCATCAACAGATCAACCAACAACAAGTGTTGGTGAAGTTGTGGAGAAAAGGGAACCCTAGTACACTGCTTGTGGCAATGCAGACTGGAGCAGTATGGAGTTTTCTCAAAAAATT
Organism: Myotis brandtii; assembly: GCF_000412655.1. NCBI lineage: Eukaryota > Metazoa > Chordata > Mammalia > Chiroptera > Vespertilionidae > Myotis > Myotis brandtii. The sequence goes on along the minus strand of NW_005369591.1, from coordinate 471,428 downwards.
CAAAATGGAACTGCCATTTGACCCAGTCATCCCACTTCAAGGAATATATTCTAAGAAACCTGAAACACTAGTTGGTAATAATATAGGCACCCCTATATTCATAGCAGCACAATATACTGTAGCTAAGACTTGGAAACAGCCTAAGTGCCCATCAGCAAAAAAAGAAAATATGGTACATTTACACAATGGAATACAACGCGATAATACAAAAGAAAGAAAGCTCACCATTTGCAACAGCATGGATGGACCCAAAGAGTATTATGCTGAGCAAAATAAGCCAGTCAGAGAAAGATAAGTATCACGTGTTCTCACTCATATGTGGAATCTAATGAACCAAATAAACTGATGAACAAAAGTAGACCGAGTCATAGATCATGAACATACCTCAGAGGGAAGGGTGGGTGGGAAGAGATCAACCAATGAACTTGTATGCATAGACAATGGGGTGGTGAGGGTCTGGGTCAGTGGGAAGAATGGGAGCAGGCTGGAAGAGGTTTATGGGGGAAAAAGGAGAACCTGTGTATTACTTTCAACAATAAAGATTTTTTTAAAAAAGGATTAATATAGTGAGTGCCCAAGTGATAAACATAATAAAATAAATTATACACGAATATATAGTATCATGTATTAAGAGCCTATCTTCAGAATATGATGAAGGCACAATTCCACTGACATTAATCACTGAATTTATGTCTAGGGTATATAATAAATTAAGTCACATGATCTTACTTCTTGGAAAATATAAGCACTAAGTATTTCGCAGAAGGGCAGATTATGTAACAGACCATTTTCACTATGATGGTGGGAATTAGGAGAATAAAAATATAATTTCAACCAATTCATACAATGGCCTCTGTTATGAATATCTGCTGTTAATGTGGCCCTCAAAAGAAAAAGAAATAGCCTTTTTACCTTTGTTGACCACTGGTTGCGGTGCCTCTCTAGACATTCTCGCATGCTTATTTATAACTACAGGATTGTCTCACTACATGAAGTGATCTCAATGAATTCCTTTTGTCATGGTATAAAATTAGTAGTATGGTTAAGTAACAAAGAAACCATAGTTCATGTCTGGAAGGGTTGGAAAAGATTTGTCCCTTTGGAACATCTCTCTGATCTACATCCACTCCAAGGCAACTGAGACTAGAAAAGTGGATTCTGGTGTTACAGAAATCTTCCAAGGATGTTCTCAAATAGAACCCAACCTAATAAGAACTTTAGATTTCCCTGGATGGGTAACAATTCCCCTATTTGATATATGCCAACCCCAATGCTAAATTGTGTCATTCAACTTCTCCAAAGAGGACATACAAATAAGACATATGAGGAGAGATAAAATGGTGGTGGAATAGACGGACTTGTCCCAAGCCTCATCCCAGAGCACATAGAAGAAGCAACTAAAATGAATAAAATCCACCCCGAATTGGCAAAGTAGACACAGCTGGTGAGACAATTCACAGCCAGGAAGGGCAGAGGACACCTGGAGATTGGTAAAATCAGGGATCTGCGCTGGAGAGAACGGTGACACCTCCAAGCCCAGAGGGTCAGAGGGAAACCGCACGGCACCGAGGCCGCATACCTTGGGATAGGCATAGTGTTGGACTGTGGAAAGAAGGTCTGCAGGACTGCTAGTGGCAGGGGATTCTAAATCTGGGTCCATAGCCACGAGAGACTGTGCCCAGAGGGGGCACCCTGGATGGCTGCCCAGGCCATGCTGTGCCAGGGGGAGAGGGGCTTGAAGTGGTGCAGCTCTTTCCCCTCGATTTGGTCTTTGCTTTTGTTCACTGAACCTAGTTCATAAGACCATTCAAATACAGACACTCACCCATGGTTGAGGTGCAGGTGGAGGTACGGACTTGTAGAGTCTGGGGAGAGGAGAGAGTTGGGGAGAGGTGACTGCGAGTCAGGCGCTGAGTCATACCTGATGTTCTGGACCTAGGCAGCCATTTTCTCCTGAAGAGATAGCCCCTCCCTGCAGTCACCAGGCAACCAATACAACCACACCCAGACTACACCCTGAGTGGCACAAAAAAAAAATCTGAATGGTTCCTGAGAGCTCTTTAGGGACTGGCCTAAAGAGAGGCGGTCATGCCCTGACTGGTTTGGCTCAGTGGATAGAGCGTCAGCCTGCGGACTCAAGGGTCCCGGGTTCAATTCTGGCCAAGGGCATGTACCTTGGTTGCGGGCACATCCCCAGTGGGGAGTGTGCAGGAGGTGGCTGATCGATGTTTCTCTCTCATCGATGTTTCTAACTCTCTACCCCTCTCCCTTCCTCTCTGTACAAAATCAATAAAAATATATTTTAAAAAAAGAGAGGCCGTCAGTCCTTGCAACAGGAAACTGAGAAGCATCAGACACTACAGAAGAGTGGGATCTTAAACGAGCCAAAGGAACAACACTTCACTTTTTCATTTTTATCTTATTTTATTTTAGTATTATTTTATTATTTTTTTCTTTATTTTCACTTTTTCTTTTGTCTCTTTCTTTAAAAATATATATTTTTATTGATTTTTTACAGAGAGGAAGTGAGAGAATAGAGAGTTAGAAACATCGATGAGAGGGAAATATCAATCATCTGCCTCTTGCACATCCCCCACTGGGGATGTGCCCACAACCAAGGTACATGCCCTTGACTGGAATAGAACCTAGGACCTTTCAGTCCACAAGCTTATGCTCTATCCACTGAGCAAAACCAGTAAGAGCTCATTTGTCTCTTTATTTTCTATTTCTATTCACATTATTTTGTCATCATTCTAATTTTTTTTATTTTATCCTATATTTTAGTTGATTTTTTTCATTTTATTATTTTTTTTTCTTCTTTTTCTTCTTATCCACTCATCATCTTTCTACTTCCTCTATACTGAACTGAGGACGTCCCCATATTCATCCAATTCCTTAACCTTACTTACTGTATATAAGATTCCGCCCCCACCCTCTTTACTGGGTATTTGGTGGTTGTATGTTTTGGTTTATTTGTTTGTTCTCTGGTGTTTTTTTCCATATATATATTAAAAGAGGGATATGTAAAATGACCATCCCTCCGTTATGCTCACCAGCCAATCAGGAGATTATGCAAATTAACCCAACAAAGATGGCAGGTTAATTTGCATACATAGGCGCAGAGCAGCCTGGGTCCTGGGAACACCCTTCGGACCCAGGCCACTCCTACCCTATAGACCCATGCATAGACCCTGAGCAGCCGGGGTCCCAGAATGCCCCCGGCCACTACTGGCCTATGGGCACAGGCGCTAAGCAGATGTTCTCTCCCCGTGGCCGCTTGCACATGCACTGGCGCCAAGCGGTGGCCTGGGTCCACGCCCCCCAGCCTGGTGCCCATCACAGGGCGAACAGGCCATGCCAAGCCTCCCCGTGATCACGGGGCAAACAGGCCAGGCCAGGCCTCCCCGCAATCGATCACAGGGCGAACAGGCCAGGCCAGGGCAGGGCTCCCCATGATCCCAGGTGAAGAAGCCGTTCTGCTGACCAACCTGCACTATGGACCTGTTCGGGTGGATGGCATGGAGTCCAGACCTCTAGCCTGCAGCCACAGGAAGTCTCCCTCTCCCCAGAGTTAGGAGCACCAGCCCTGGTCCACCCAGCGGCCCGGGGTGAGTTCCTGGAGGCTGGGGTTTGATCCCTAGGCATTAGCAGTAGGAGACCAGTGCCTTTGTTATTGCTGTGTGTCCGGGTTTTAATTGGACAAATGCCCTGCAGTCACGGGCACCAGCTTAGCAAAATCTTTTAGGAGGAGAATTCTGTCTGGGTTTCCTCAAATTCCCTTAGCCACTACTCACCACTCTGTAAAGGTGCAGAACAAGTGAGGCCCCTTAAATAAAAATCAGAGGTCTCCAGCAATGATGGGCTTCTCTCATCACAGTCATTTGGACTGGATGGTATTTGAGTATTTATCTAGGCACCATGACAGGGAACACACAAGCTCAAGTCATGATCTCTGCCCTTAAATAATTCACAATCTTATTAGAACGAGTGGATGATAAAAGCACAGTAATGACATCAGAATGTAAAGCAACAATACAGAGAGGAACAGAGGCAATTGCTAGGATGATTTTCCAACA
>NW_005369591.1:462682-466837 GCF_000412655.1 Myotis brandtii | reverse complement strand
GGTCCTCCCCATATTCATCCAATTCTTAACCTTACTTTCTGTATATAAGATTCTGCCCCCACCCTCTTTACTGGGAATTTGATGTTTGTATGTTTTGGTTTACCTGTTTGTTCTCAGGTGTTTTCTCCCCATATATAAATATTTTTTTCCCTTTGTCTTCTTTTTTCTTCCTTTTTCTTTTCTCTCATACCATTTTTTCTCTCTTCAATATCATTTGTGCTCTCTTTTCTCTCCCATAATTCTCCTTTCGCTGGTGGTCACTTATATTGGGGTTATCGGTGTCAAGAGTACATTCGTGTTTTGTCCCCTTTGTGTTGTGTCTTGTTGAGGTGAATTTTATCCTATTTGACAATGTGGTAGAGAGCAAGTCACATAACCACAACACCCGGAGAGGAGATTCCATCCACAAACAGGTCAATAACACTCCAGACCCAACTACAGAGGAAGGAAAAGGTGGCAGTGAGGGAGAGGGCGGGAGTGAGGGAGCAGAAGAGGACTGTGTGGACATGTAGTGTGTGTGTGTGTGTGTGTGTGTGTGTGTGTTTGTATGTGTGTGAGTGAGGCACAGTTAGATCCCACAGGACCTTCGGGGGCAGGCTAACTGGGCTTGCCTAATAAGGCAGCCTCTGCTACCATTGCATACAGTCCCAGCAAGGCTGGCTATTCCTGCAGAGGCTGTGCATCTTTGAAAAGGAGAGCTGCTGTGACCTGGACCCCAGCCTCATCTCCACCCAGGGTGCCCTCAGATAACACCCAGGACTCTGCAGCCACCCCCGCCAGGGACCTGCTGCCTTGGCTGTGTTCCCATAGTCACCGAGACTCCAGCCACCCCAGGCACAGGCTCCTGTGAGATCGAAAACACGCTCCCCTCTGGACGGCCCAATGCTTTAGCCCAGGGTATAGTGACCACATGGGCAGCAGCCACGTAAAGAGCCTGCTTCCATCCAAGGAGCAGTAGCACCAGGAGCAGCCCACCCCAGTCCAAGAAGCGTCAGCCTCATATGGCCTGCTCCAGTCCAAGGACCAGTAGGCCCGCGAGTGGCCTGCCCATGTTCAAGGATTGGCTGCCTCACACAGCCCGCCCCCACCTGAGGAACAACAGCCACAAGAGCAGCCTGCCCAAGTCAGAGCAGTGGCAGCCTCATGAAGCTTGCCCCATCTGAGGAGCAGCAGCTGCACGTAGCCCACACCTGTCAGTGGAACAGCAGTTGCACAAGCTGCCTGCCCCCATCTGAGGAGCAAGGGCTGTGCAAGCGGCTTGCCCCCAGTCCAAGGAACAGCAACCATGCGAGCAGCCCACCCCTATACGAGGAGCAGCAGACCTGCGAGCAACCTGCCTCCATCCAAGGAATAGCAGTCTCGTGAGCAGCCCACGCCAGTCCAAAGAGCAGCAGCCCGTGCAAGCAGCCAGCCCCTGTCCCAGGAGCAGCAGCTGCGGGAGCAGCCTACCCCCACCAGCCAGAGGAGCCACCACTGCTGCAAGAAGCACCCACCAGAGGAGCAACTGCCCACTAAGGAGCAGCCACTGTCACAACCGCCCGAGGAGCAGCAGCCGCCCGAGGAGCCTCCTCTGCCCAAGGAGCAGCCCCCGCAAAACTGGACACCTAGATCCTTCAATGAGAGTAAAATTGGGGAGACAAAGAAACCCCCAAAGGACAGAAAAGAAGAAATCCCCAAAGAAGCAGATAAGTGAAACAGAGGAATGTAATATGTCAGAAAAAGAATTCAGAATAAGGATCATAAAGTTCATAAACCAAAAAGAATGAAAAAAATCAACAACTTATGTAACAATCAAGAAGAAATAAAGAGTGATATAGCTGTGATAAGAAAACACCATGGAGGAGGGAAAAAGATGGCGACTGGCAGACAGAGTTGAGGGATAGGAAGTGAGTAAGGGGATGACAGGGGATTGTGTGGCTGTGTGTGGTGTGTATGCGAGTGAGTGAGGGACAGTTAAATCTGGCAGGAGCAGCAGAGGCTGGCAGACCAGGCTCTCTGGGACAGGGAGAGACTACCACCGCTGCGGACACTCCCCAGTCTGCCGGACACAGGCACAGAGCCCACACCATCTTAAAGGGGAGAGTGGCCTCTTGTAGGAACTCATCAGCACCACCACCCAGACAGGCCTTGGACACTGCCCGCGACCCAGCAACCACTCCAGCCAAAATCCTGCAGCCACACCCGCAGAATCGCAGACCCTGGGATCTCCACCTCCAAAAGTGCACCGCTCCCACAGGAGTAAGTGCAACCTTCCCCCTCCCCAGCGGCAGACCTCCGACATCACATTCAAACGTCTCCAGCGCGCAGGTCTCCGAGGCACACCACTCCATAGACTTCTCTTGGGAGTCACTATCAGCCCCAGCTGGGTGTGATTTTGTACAGACACAGACGCACTGCCCCCCAGTAGAAATTCTGAATTCCCTCTGCCTGAATAACTGCCCACACACACCCAGCTGCACAACTTCAGCGCCAGGACCCTTCAGCGCCAGGGCCCCTCAGAGTGCCTCAGAGCTCAGCACCACCGGCAAACACACTGCCAGAGTTGCTCATTCCCCCTAAGCCCATCTATTCACAGGGCACTTTGGGAAGCCGCAGTGAGCCTCTGCTGTGTCTGATCTTGGACTAATAGGGATGCACTCCCCTGGGCAGTAGAAATTCTGAATTCCCTCTGCCTGAACAACTGCCCACACACACCCAGCTGCACAACTTCAGCGCCAGGACCCTTCAGAGTGCTTCAGTGCGCCTGCACTAGCAAACTCACTGCAGGTGCTCCTGTGTGCCACCACTGGGAAGGCATGCCTATCCACCACAGTTGCATCAGCAAAAACTGAGTTTCCACCCCCACAGCTGCAGAACTTGGGACACTACAGTTGCATGCTTTTCCAGCGTGCAGGTCTCCCAAGACCACCGCTCCACATGCAGCACTGAGGCCCCACTGTGAGCCCCGCTGGACACGCACTTAAAAAACAAGATGCACTGCTGGGCTGTAGAAATGCTGAATTCCCACTTCTGGGATACCTGCCCACAGACACTGCAATCCATTGGCTTCAGTGCCAGGGCCCTTCAGAGTGTGTCAGTACACCCTGCTGGCAAACACACTACAGGTGCCCCTGTGAACTGCCACTGGGATCGCGTGCATCCAACCACGGAGGCAGCAGCTAAAGCTGATTCTGCCCACCCCAAAACTACAGAACTCTGAAAACCACAGTCATGCCTTTCCAGTACGCAGGCCTCCTGAGCCCCACCACCCCAACAGACGGTTCCTGGGTGCCACTGTGAGTCCCCGCTGGGCACACGTGATTTCAACCAAGGGCACAAGAGAGCAAAAATTGGGACACCCCCTCCACGGCTGCTGACTTTGAGACACCTCAGTTGTGCCTTTCCAGCTCGCAGGCCTACATCAAGAGAGCCCAAATAGCTGAAGTAGGGAGCTACACTAGACTACCAAGCACAGGAGACCTGAGAGGTCACACCAGTAGCACCATACCCCAAAGAATCTGGGTAGCAAAGTAATTGGAGCTACAATCAAAACATTACAGCAAAACATGGGAAGACAAAAAAGCAATCCACAAAGGAAAGAAAAAGAGAAATCACCAGAAAGAGAGTTAAATGAAATTGAGTCTACTAACTTATCAGAGTAAGAATTCAGAGTAATAGTTATAAGGATGCTCAAACGGCTGGATGACAAATACACACAACTCAATGAGAATTATAAGGAGCTGAATGAGAATGTCACCAACATGAAAAGTAACCAAGAGGAAATGAAGAACGGCATAGCTGCAATAAAGAACACAATGGAAGGCTTAAACAGCAGACTAGAAGAGGCTGAGGACCTCATCAGCGAATTAGAAGACAAGGTAGGAAAAAACACACAAACACAGGAGCAACTGGAAAAAAACTTAAAAAGCAATAGGAGAGCCTAAGGGAGCTTTGGGACAACACAAAACACAACAAAATTTGCTTAATAGGGGTACCAGAAGGAGAGGAGGAGAAGCAAGGAATAGAAAACCAGTTTGAAGAAATAATGACAGAAAACTTCCCTGATACTGGCAAGAAAAAAACTACACAAGTCCAAGAAGCACATAGAGTGCCAAACAAGATGAACCCCAAAAGACCAACACCAAGACACATCATAATTAAATTGGCAAACACCAA
>NW_005369591.1:459145-461610 GCF_000412655.1 Myotis brandtii | reverse complement strand
CCCAAAGCTACAGAATATACATTCTTCTCCAGTGCATATGGGACATTTTCAAAGATAGACCATATATTAGGACACAGGCAAAGTCTCTTCAAATTCAAGAGCAGGGGTCCTCAAACTATGGCCCGCGGGCCACATGCAGCCCGCCTAAAACATTTATCCGGCCCGCTGGGTGTTTTTGCCATCGCTGCCTGTTGCTTAGCAACCGACTAGTTTTTTTTTAAACTATAGTCCGGCCCTCCAACAGTCTGAGGGACAGTGAACTGGCCCCCTGTTTAAAAAGTTTGAGGACCCCTGTTCAAGAGAATAGAAATCATAACAAGCATCTTCTCAGATCACAATGGCATAAAACTAGAAATCAACCACAATAAAAACATTGAAAAAAAATCAAACACTTGGAGGCTAAATAGTAAATAGCATGCTATTAAGCAATGACTGGGTTACCAGAGAGATCAAAAAAGAAATAAAAAGCATCCTGGAAACAAATGACAATGAAAACACAACAATCCAAAATCTATGGGACACAATGAAAGCAGTCCTGAGAGGGAAGAGCAGGCTTACCTCAAAAAACAAGAAAAACTGGTAATAAATGAACTAACCCTTCTACTCAAAGAGTTAAAAAGAGAGTAATAAGAAAAGCTCACAGTATCCAGAAGGAAGGAAATAATAAAAGATCAGAGCAGAATTAAACGACATAGATACCAAAAAAACTTTTTAAAAGATCAATGAAACCAAGAGCTGGTTCTTTTAAAGGATTAACAAGATTGATGAACCTCTCATGAGGCTCACCAAGAAACAAAGAGAGAGGACCCAAATAAACAAAATCAGAAATGAAAGAGGTGAAGTATCAACTTACCCTACAAAGGATGTCAAAAAATACTACGAACAACTCTACTCCAACAAACTGGACAACCTCTACGAAATGGACACATTCCTAGAAAAATACAAGCTTCCAAACCTCTATCAAGAGGAATCAAAAAACCTGAATAGACCAATACCTACTGATGAAATTGAAACAGTAATCAAAAAGCGTCCAGCAAACAAAAGCCCTGGACCAGATGGCTTCACAGGGGAGTTTTATCAAACATTCAAAGAAGAACTAAATCCAATCCTTCTCGACTATTCCATAAAAGTCAAGAGGAAAGCACACTTCCAAGGTTTTTCTATGAAGCCAGCATTACCCTAATTCTAAAACCAGATAAAGACACTACAAAAAAAGGGAATTACAGGCCAATATCCCTGATGAATATAGATGGTAAAATCCTCAACAAAATTCTAGAAAACCAGACCCAGCATTACATTAGAAAGATCATACACTATGACCAAGTGGGATTTATTCCGGGAATGCAAGGCTGGTACAATATCCACAAATCAATAAATGTGATACATCACATAAACAAATTGAGAGACAAAAATCACATAATCATATCACATAAAAGGCATTTGACAAAGTCCAACACCCTTTTCTGATAAAAACACTCAGCAAAGTGGTAACAGAGGGATCATGCCTCAACATAATAAAAGCCTTATATGACAAATCTACAGCCAACATCATACTCAATGGGCAAAAACCATCCCCCCTAAGAGCAGGAGCAAGACAGGGATGCTCGTTTTCACCACTCTTGTTTGACATAGTACTGGATGTGCTAGCCAAAGCAATCAGACAAGAAGAAGAAATAAAAGGTATCCAAATTGGAAAAGAATAATTAAATTGTCATTATACACAGATGACATGATACTCTACTTAGAAAACTCTAAGGACTCCATCAAAAAATTATTAGACCTAATAAATGAATTTGGCAATGTAGCAGGATACAAAATTAACACCAAGAAATCTATGGCATTTTTATACACCAATAGTGAACTTACAGAAAGAGACGTTTAAAAAACAATCCCATTTACCATTGCACCAAAAAAATTAAGATACCTGGAAATAAACTTTACTAAGGAGGTAAAAGACCTCTACCCAGAAAACTAAAGGACATTGAAAAAAGAGAGAGAGGAAGACATAAACAGATGGAAGAACATACCATGTTCATGGATTGGTTAAATCAACATCATCATAATGTCCATACTACCCAAAGCAATCTATAAATTCAATGCACTCTCCATTAAAATACCAACAGCATATTTCAAAGATCTAGAAAGAACTCTCCAAAAATTCATCTGGAATAAAAAAATAAATAAAAAACCGAATAGCTGCTGCTATCCTGAGAAAGAAGAACAAACTAGGAGGGATCTCAATACCAGATATCAAGCTGTTTACAAAGCCACTGTTCTCAAAAGTGCCTGGTACTGGCACAAGAACAAACGTATAGACCAATGAAACAGAACAGAGAAACTAGAAATAGAACCAAACCACTATGCTCAATTAATATTTGACTAAGGAGGCAAGAACATACAATGGAGTCAAGACAGTATCTTCAATAAGTGGTGCTAGGAAATTTGGTCAGACACATGCAAAAAAA
>NW_005369591.1:454874-458157 GCF_000412655.1 Myotis brandtii | reverse complement strand
GAGCATTATGCTAAGTGAAATAAGTCAGTCAGAGAAAGATAAATTTCATATACTCTCACTCATTTGTGGATTATAATGAACAACATAACCGATGAACAAAAACAGATCCAGAGACAGAGAAGCATCGATCAGATTCTCAAAACTCAGCAGGAAGATAGAGGAGGGTGGGGGTGAGGGGGAGAGATAAACCAAAGGACTTGTATGCATGCATATAAGCATAAGCGATGCATGTGGACAACAGGGGATGAGGTTGAGGGCAGGATTGGGGGGATGAGGGGACATTGGGGGCATAAGGACACATTTGTAATATCTTAATCAATAAAGGGAAGAAAAAAAACACCATGGAAAGTTTCAACAGTAGACTAGGAGAAGCGGAGGACTGAATTAATGAATTAGAAGACAGTTAGCAAAACACACCCAAACTAAACTGCAATTGGAGAAAAAAATTAAAAGACAGGAGGAGAGCCTAAGGGAGCTTTGGGACAACAGGGAACAAATCAACATAGGAATAATAGGGGCGCCAGAATGACAAGAAGTTTAACAAGGGTTAAAAAACCTATTTGAAGAAATAATGTCAGAAAACTTCCCTGATGTGGGGAAGAAAAATGTCACACAGGCGCAGAGAGTCCGAAACAAGATGAACCCGAAAAGAGCCACACGAAGACACCCATAATTACTATGGCAAATGTTCAGGACAAAGAGAGAGTCAGAAAGTTATGTACAAGGGATCTTCCATTAGATTATCAAATGATTTCTCAACAGATACACATCAGGCCAAAAAGAAATGGAAATAAATTTACAAAGTGATGCAAAGCAAAGGACTGAATCCAAGAATACTCTATCCGGGAAAGCTATAATTCAAAATTGAAGGGGAAATAAGGAGCTTTACAGATAAAAAAAAAACAACAAAAACAACAACAACAACAACAAACAAACAAACTAAGGGATCATTGTGTCAAATGGGAGTTCCATTTTTAGTTTTTTGAGGAAACACCATACTGTTCTCCAATGTGGCTGCACCAGTGTGCATTCCCACCAGCAGTGCAGGAGGGTTCCTTTTTCTCCGCATCCTAACCAGCACTTGTCATTTGTTGATTTGTTTAGGATAGCCATTCTGACAGGTGTGAGATGATACCTCATTGTCATTTTGATTTGCATCTCTCGGATGATTAGTGACTTTGAGCATGTTTTCATATGTCTCATGGCCTTCCTTATGTCTTCTTCAAAAAGTGTCTATTTAGGTCCGTTGCCCATTTTTTGATTGGGTTGTTTGTCTTCCTTTTGTTAAGTTGTAGGAGTTTCCTGAAATGTTGTAGATTAAACCCTTATCAAAGATATCATTGGCAAATATGTTATCCCATGCAGTGGGTTTTCTTGTTGTTTTATTGATGGTTTCTTTTGCTGTGCAGAAGCTTTTTATTTTGATGTAGTCTCATTTGTTTATTTTCTCTTTAGTTTCTATTGCCCTAGGAGCTGTCTCAGTGAAGATATTGCTTCGGTATATATCGGAGATTTGGCTGCCTGTGGATTCCTCTAATATTTTTATGGTTTCCCGTCTTATGTTTAAGTTCTTTGCCCATTTTGAGTTTAGTTTTGTGTGTGGTGCAAGTTGGTGGTCTAGTTTCATTTATTTGCATGTGTCTGACCAAAATTCCCAGCACCATTTGTTGAAGAGACTGTCTTGACTCCGTTGTATGTTTTTGCCTCCTTAGTCAAATATTAATTGAGCTTAGTGGTTTGGGTCAATTTCTGGGTTCTCTATTCTATTCTATTTATCAATATGTCTGTTCTTGTGCCAGTACTAGGCAGTTTTGAGAACCGTGGCTTTGTAGTACATCTTGATATCTGGTATTGAGATCCCTCCTAATTAGTTCTTCTTTCTGAGGATCGCTTCAGCTATTTGGGGTCTTTTTTTAAAAAAATTCCAGATGAATTTTTGAAGAGTTCTTTCCAGATCTGTGAAATATGCTGTTGGTATTTTAATGGGGAGTGCATTGAATCTATAGATAGAACTGGGGAGCATTATGCTAAGTGAAATAAGTCAGTCAGAGAAAGATAAATTTCAGATACTCTCACTCATTTGTGGATTATAATGAACAACATAAACCGATGAACAAAAACAGATCCAGAGGGAGAAAAGCATCGATCAGATGCTCAAACCTCAGAGGGAAGGTAGGGGAGGGTGGGGGTAAGGCGGAGTGATCAACCAAAGTACTTGTATGCATGCATACAAGCATAAGCAATGGATGCAGACAACAGGGGGTGAGGGTGAGGGAAGGACTGGGGAGATGGAGGGACAACGGGGAATAAGGACACATTTGTAATACCTTAATCAATAAAGGGAAAAATAGGTTAAGGGAATTTATCATTACCAAGCCAGCAATGCAAGAAATGCTAAAGGGACTGGTGTAAAAAGAAGATATAAAAAGGGAAGAAAAAACACAGTCACAAAAAATAAAAATGGCTACAAACAAGTATCTATCAATAATAACTTTAAATGTAAATGGACTAAATGCTTCAATCAAAAGACATTGAGTAGCTGAATGGATAAAAAAAAACATGACCATATACGCTGAGTGGCCAGATTATTATGACCACCTGATATTTGTAGGCAAATTAGCTATAATTTTGCGCTGAAGTTGCTAGAGGGCCAGACCATTATAAATAGGGAAGCAGGTTGTTCACCACGACAGTAGAAGTGATTCTTTTCTGAAGATATGGGTAAACAATGCATATTAATAGCCTTTTAACCGGGGATATATTTGAACGTGAGTGGCCAGATTATTATAACCACCCCATCAGTACTTCGTTGGGCCACCTTTTGCCTTCAATACTATGGTGATTCTTCTTGGCATTGACTCCATGAGATGTTGAAAGGTGATGCGAGGAATCTGACACCATACCTTATGAATAGCACTGTCCAGTTCTATGAGATTTGATGGTTGTGGAACCAGCTGCCTGATGGTTTTTTTTTAACTTCATCCCAACAATGCTCAATTGGGTTGAGATCCTGTGATTGTGGGGATGACCTAAGCAAGGTAAAGTCTCCCTCATGTTCTTGAAACCACTCCTGCACAATATGAGCACTGTGGCATGGCGCATTGTCTTGTTGGAAGAAGCCATCTCCATTAGGAAAGGCTATCAACATGATAGGATGAACTTGATCATCAACAATACTTAGGTATGTTGTGCTATTCAGACGTTGTTCCACACGAATTAAAGGGCCTAAATCATGCCAGGAAAACATGCCCCAAACCATAACACTGCCCCCACCAGCTTGAAG
>NW_005369591.1:449478-454719 GCF_000412655.1 Myotis brandtii | reverse complement strand
GTTTTATCTTGGTAACTGCAGACAGCAAAGGTGTTCGAACAGGCCTTCAGCTTCAATATCCCATACAATGCAGTGTATGGCTAATTTGCCTGCAAACATCAGGTGGTCATAATAATCTGGCCACTCAGTGTATATGCTTTCTATAAGAGACCCAACTTAGAAAATGGACTCACACAGACTGAAAGTGAAGGGATGGAAAAATATCTTTCAGGCAAATGGAAATGAAAAAAAAATCTGGGGTTGCATTACTTATATCTGATAAAATAGACCTTAAAGTGAAGGCCATCACCAAAGATAATACTAAAGGGATTTAAACAAGAGGATATAACCCTGGTAAACATATATGCACCTAATGCAGGAGCAGACAAATACATAAAAAAAAACTCCTGGAAGATATCAGGAGAGAGATCTAAAACAATATAATCATAGCAGGGGACTTTAATACACCAATGTCATCACTGGATAAATCCTCTAGACCAAAAAAAAAAATCAGCAAAAAAACAGCAATACTAAATTACTCACTAGATCAGATGAAATTAATTGTCATCTTCAGAACATTTCACCCCAAAGCCACAGAATATATGTTCTTCTCAAGTGCACATGGGAATTTTCAAAGATAGACCACATATTGGGTCACAAACAAAGTCTCTAAATTCAAGAAGATTGAAATCATATCAATCATCTTCTCAAACCACAATGGCATAATATTAAAAATAAAGTACAATAAAAACAATCCAAAAAAATCAAACACTTGGAAGCTGAATAGCATGCTATTAAACAATGATTGGGTTACCAAAGAGATCGAAGAAGAAATTAAAAATATCCTAGAAATGAATGACAATGAAAACACAAAAATCCAAAATCTATGGGACAAGGAGAAAGCAGTCCTGAGAGGGAAGTTTATAGCTCTACAGGCCTACCTCAAAAAACAAACAAAAAAATGGCAATAAATTATCTAACTCACCAACTTAAAGAAGTAGAAAGAGAGCAAAATGAAAAGCTCAGAGTGAACAGAAAGGAGATAATAAAGATCAGAGCAGAAATAAATGAAATAGAGACAAAAAAAACTCAATAAAAACAAAAAACAATACCAAAGGACAATGAAACCAAGAGCTGGTTCTTTGAAATGATGAAAAGATTGATGAACCTCTAACCAGGCTCACGAAGAAGCAAAGAGAGGACCCAAATAAACAAAATGAGAAATGAAAGAGACAAAATAATAACAGATGCCACAGAAAGGCAAGGGATTATTAAAAAAAAATACTATGAACAATTCTATTCCAATGAACTAGACAACCTAGAGGAAATGGTCATATCCCTAGAAAAATACAACCTTCCAAAACTCAATCAGGAAGAATGTAAAAACCTCAATAGGCCAATAACTATGGAGGAAATTAAAGCAGTCATCAAAAAGCTTCCAGCAAACAAAAGCCCTGGGCCAGATGGCTTCACAGGGGAGTTTTACCAAACATTCAAGGAAGAACTAAAACCAATCCTCCTCAGACTATTCCATATATTCAAGGGTAAGGAACATTTCCAAGCTCATTCTATGAAGCCAGCATTACCCTAATCCCAAATCCAGATAAAGACAACACAATGCAAGAGAATTACAGGCCAATATCCTTTATGAACATAGATGCCAAAATCCTCAACAAAATTCTAGCAAATCAGATCCAGCAGTACATCAGAAAGATCATACACCATGACCATAGGATTTATTCCTGGGGATGCAAGGATGGTACAATATCCACAAATCAATAAACATGATACATGACATAAACAAATTTAAGATAAAAATCACATAGTCATATCAATTGATGCAGAAAAAGCATTTTACAATATCCAACACCCTTTCTTGATAAAAACCCTCAGCAAAATGGGAATAGAGGGATCATACCTCAGCATAATAAAATCCTTGTATGACAAACCTACAGCAAACATCATACTCAATGGGCAAAAACTACAACCATTTCACCTAAGAACAGGAAAGAGACAGGGATGCCCACTTTCAGCACTCCTGTTCGACATAGTACTGGAAGTGCTAGCCATAGCAATTAGACAAGAAGAAGAAATAAAAGATATCCAAATTGGAAAAGAAAATGTAAAACAGTAATTATTAGCAGATGACATGATACTGTACATAGAAAACCCTAAAGACTACATCAAAAAATTATTAGACTTAATAAATGAATTCGGCAATGTATCAGGATACCAAATTAATCCCAAGAAATCTATGTCCTTTTTATACACCAATAGTGAACTTACAGAAAGAGAGATTAAAGAAACAATCTCATTTACCATTGCACCAAAATATAAGAAACCTAGGAATAAACTTAACTAAGGAGGTAAAAACCTGTACTTGCAAAACTACAGGACACTGAAAAGAGATAGAGGAAGATATAAACAGATGGAAGAACATACCATGTTCATGGATTGGTAGAATTAACATCATTAAAATGTCTATATTACCCAAAGCAATCTATAGATTCAATACAATCCCCATTTAAATACCAACAGTATATTTCACATGCCTAGAAAGAACGCTTCAAAAATTCATCTGGAATAAAAAAAAAGACCCCAAATAGCTTCAGCAATCCTGGAAAGAAGAATTAAGTAGAAGGGATCTCAACACCATATATCAAGCTGTATTACAAAGCCACTGTACTCAAAACTGCCTGGTACTGGCACAAGAACAAACATATAGACCAATGAAACAGAACAGAGAAACCAGAAATAGAACCAAACCACTATGCTCAATTAATATTTGACAAAGGAGGCAAGAGCATACATGGAGTCAAGACAGTCTCTTCAATAAATGTTGTTGGGAAACTTGGACAGATACAGGCAAAAAATGAAACTAGACCACCAACTTACACCATACACAAAAATAAACTGAAAATGGATAAAGGACTTAAACGTAAGATGGGAAACCATAAAAATCTTAGAAGAATCCACAGGCAGCAAAATCTCAGACATATGCCAAAAGAATATCTTCACTGATACAGCTCCTAGGGTAATGGAAATTAAAGAGAAAATTAAAAAATGTGACTACATCAAAAGAAAAAGCTTCTGTACACCCATAAAAACCATCAACAAAACAACAAGAAAGCCCACTGCCTGGGAGAACATATCTTCCAATGTTATGACCAATAAGAGTTTAATCTCCAACATTTACAGGGAACTCATACCAATTAACAAATGGAATATAAATAACCAAATTAAAAAAATGGGAAATTCAGGGGTTCTCAACCTGTGGGTCGTGACCATCAGAAAAAGCATATAGCCTATCAGATATTTACATTATGATTCATAACAGTAGAAAAATTACAGTTATGAAGTAGCAATGAAAATAATTTTATGGTTGAGGGTCACCACAACATGAGGAACTGTATTAAAGGGTCACGGCATTAGGAAGGTTGAGAACCACTGAATTCTTTTTGAACGAGGACATAAGGAAGGCCAAGATGCTCAAAGTCATTAATCATCTGAGTGATGCCAATCAAAACGACAATGTGGTAACATTTCACACATGTCAGAATGGCTATCATCAACAAATCAACAAATGACAAGTGCTGACAAGGATTCAGACAAAAAGGAACCCTCGTGCACTGTTGATGGGAATGCAGACTGTGCAGCCACTGTGAAGAACAGTACGGAGTTTCCTCAAAAAACTAAAAATGGAACTCCCATTTGACCCAGTGATCCCACTTCTAGAAATATATCCCAAGAAATGAGAAACACCAATTACAAAGGATATATGCACCTCTATGTTCATAGCAGCACAATTTACAATAGCTAAGACTTGGAAACAGCCTAAGTGCCCAAAAGCAGATGAGTGGATTAAAAAACTGTGGTACATCTACACAATGGAATACTACACTGTGGTAAAAAAAGAAGGAATTCTTACAATTTGCAACAGAATGGATGGAACTGGAGAGCATTATGTTAAGTGAGAAAAGGCAGCAAGAAAAAGATAAATATCACATGTTCTCATTCATTTGTGATATATAATGAACAACATAAACTGATGACAAAAGCAGATCCAGAGACAGATAAGCATCGACAACACCATCAAATCTCAGCGGTAAGGTAGGGGAGAGTGGGGGTAATGGGGAGAGATCAACCAAAGGACTTGTATGCATGCATATAAGCCTAATCAATGGACACAGACACCAGGGAGCTTAGGGCATGAGTGGGGGTGGATGGGAGGTAATGTGGGGATAAGGACAGATATGTAATACTTTAATCAATAAAGGAAAAAAGTTTAAAAAAAAGACACATGAAAAAATGTTCTAGGTTACTAATCATCAGAGAGATGCAAATGATAAACCAAAATGATATATCACCTCACACATGTCAGAATGGCTATCATCAATAAATTGACAAAAAACAAGTGTTGGTAAAATGTGGAGAAAAGGGACCCTGGTGCACTGTTGGTAGGAATGCAGACTGTGCAGCCACTGTGTGTAAAACAGTATGGAGGTTCCTCAAAAAATTACAAATGTAACTGCCTTATAACCCAGCAATATCACTTCAGGTTATATATGCAAAGAATTTTGAAATACTAATTCAAAGTAATATATGTACCCCTGTGTTCGTTGCAGTGTTATTTACAATAGCCAAATTATTGAGGCAACCCAAGTGGTCATCAATAGACAGGTGGGACGAAAACAAACAAACTGTGGTACATATTTGCAATGGAATATTTACTTGACCATTAAAACAAATGAAATTTTACCATTTGTGAAAGCGTGAGTAGACCTAGAGTGTATCATGTCAAGTGTAATAGTCCAGTCATAAAAAGATAGATGCCACATAATTTCACTTATATGTGGAATCTAAAGAACAAAATAAATGACCAAACAAAATAGAAACAGATATAGATTCAGAAAAGAGACTGATAGTTGCTAAAGGGGAGGGGATTGGATATTGGGTGAAAAGGGTGAAGGGATTAAGAAGTATAAATTGGCAGTTATGATTTAGTCACGGGGATGTAAAACAGCATAGGGAATATAGTCAAGTATATTATAATAACTACTAGGGGCCCGGTGCTCAAAAATTTGTGCACTTGGGGGGGGGGGAATCCCTCAGCCCGGCCTGTGCCCTCTCGCAGTCTGGGACCCCTCGGGAGATAACGACCTGCTGGCTTAGGCCTGCTCTCGGGTGACAGAAGGCAGGCCCAATCCCTAGGTGGAGCCCCTGGTCGGGCTCAGAGCAGGGCCGATTGGGGAGTTGGGGCGC
>NW_005369591.1:435505-448403 GCF_000412655.1 Myotis brandtii | reverse complement strand
CTGCTGAAAGCAGGTATCTGGTTTGTTTGGGTTCTATAATCGAAACACTGTTTCAACTCCAGCTCTGAGATCCCGGCTGGCTGAAAGCAGGTTTCTGGGGTTTGTTTAGCTTCTATATTTGTAACAATGTTTCAATATGCAAGCTCAGAGGCTGGCAGCAGCAGGCGGGGAACCTTGGCTTCCTCCGTCACTGAAGCAAGCAAGCCTCATGTTCGCTTCAAGCTGCCTGGCTGCCGGCCGCCATCTTGGCTGGCAGTTAATTTGCATTTCGCCCTGATTAGCCAATGGGAAGGGTAGTGGAGGTACGGCTAATTACCATGTTTCTCTTTTATTAGATAGGATATACAGTGCTAGGTAAGTACTAGACTTATTGGGGGATCACTTTGTAAATTATAGAAATGTTAGCCAAAAGGATATATACCTGAATATAATGTAAAATAATATTGACTTTCAACTGCAATTAAATTAAAATAAAAGTATATAAAAAGAATCAGTATTGATTTGTATGAACTCCTATTGTAAAAGGAGCTTTATTTATTCAAAATTCAAAAATGATAATGAAGTGTCTATTATATGCCAAGCTTCATTCTAGGTGCTAACAAAAAAAGGCAGTGGAAGTTCTTATGAAGCTTACACTCAGTAGGGGAAATAATAAACATAAAAGAAGGGAGGTGTGAGAAGGGGAGGAGAGGAAGATTGAAATTTTATAATAGGGGCAAGAAACTATATAATTTATTTTTAAGAAATTATACTAGAGTAACTAGGGTTAGGACAAGTTTCATTTTAGATTTTCTGGCTTCTTTAAGGAGTTGTTATATTAACTGTTTTGACTGACCAGAATGAGCCAGCTAAGTAAATATCTAAGGGAAGAAGATTCTGGGGAGAGGAAAAAGAAATTTAAGGACCCTAAATTAAAAATGAACTTGGTTTATTTAGGCAACAAATAATCAAAAGCCAGTATGGCTGACACATGTTGAGTTGAGAGAAGACCAGCATGGGAAAAGCTTAAGAAGGTGAGACTTATGGCCATAGCGTGGAGTTCAAGGACACTCTCAAGTACAAGTGAGGGACCCTGCAGAGGTGGATAAATCATGAGGGTCATTGTAAATTGGTTAAATATTTTGAATCTTAGTCTGTACCATGATAAATCAGTGAAAGGTTTCAAGACAATTAGTGATGATGAGGGAAGATGGCAGCTAGCAGGACAGAGGTGAGGGAGAGTGTGTGAGTGAGTGAGAGGGTGAAAGGAGAGTGTGGGGATGTGTGTGGTGTGTGTGAGTGAGTGAGGTACAGTTAAATCCAGGAGGAGTAGCAGGGGCTGGCAGACAAGACTCTCCTGGACAGGGAGCACCTACCACCACTGTGGGCACTCCCTGGGCTGCTGGGCTCAGGCACAGAGCCCATGCCATCTTGAAGGGGAGAGCAGCCTCTTCTAGGAACTCATCAGCACCATCACCCAGACTGCCCTTGGACATTGCCCGTGACCCTGCATCCACTCCAGTCAAAATCCTGCTGTTCTGCCTGCAGACCTGCAGACCCTAGGACTTCCACCTCCAAGGGTGTATGGCTCCTGTAGCAGTAAATGTGACTTCCCCTTCCCCAGCAGCTGACCTCCGGAAACCTAAGCTGAGTCTTCCCAGCATGCAAGCCTGAGTCCACTGCCCCACTGGCCACTCTCGGGTGCCACTGTGAACCCCCTCTGGGCACATGGCCCCTGCAGTAGAAATTCAAAATTCCTCCTTCCCAGCTGCCTTCCCACAGACACCTCGGTCATGCTGCTTCAGTGCTAGGGCCCCCCTCAATGTGTGAGAACGCCACCCTGGCAAAGGGTGCCTCTGTGAACTGCAACTGGGCATGTGCTAATCCAACCAAAGACACACAGCCCCGGAAGTAGAAATTCAGACATCCCCCCCTCCCGGCTACCTGCCCAGACACCGCAGTCATGTGGCTTCAGCACAAGGGCCCTTCTGAGTGCACAACCCTGGCAAGCAGCCCCCAGGTGCCTCTGTGAGCCGCTGGTGGGTGCACACAAATCCAAGGATGCGAGGCCCAGGCAGCAAAAACTGAGTCTTCCCATCCACAGTTGCTGACCTCTGGACACCACAGTCAGCCTTTCCAGCATGCAGGCCTCCTGAGCCCCCCCACCCCAAAGGCAGCTCTTGGGTGCCTCTGTGAGCCCCCACTGGGTGCACTCATATCCAAACAAGGAACAGAGCCCTGGCAGTAGAAATTCTGACTTCCCCCCACTTTCGGCTGCCTGCTCACAGAAACCACGGTCATGTGGCTTCAGTGCAAGGGCCCCTCTGAGTGCACCGCCCTGGAAAATGGCCCCCAGGTGCCTCTTTGAGCCACAGCTGGGCACGCGTGAATCCAACCAAGGATGCAAGGCCCTGGCAGCAAAAACTGAGTCTTCCTACTCCACAGTTGCCAACCTCTGAACACCCCAGTCATGCCTTTCCAACACACAGGCCTACTGAGCCCTCTGCCCCTATAGGCGGTTCCTGGGTGCCTCCTTGAGCTCCTGCTGGGTGCACTCATATCCAAAAAAGGGCTCACAGCCCCCGCAGTAGAAATTCAGACTTCCACCTTCCAGGCTGCCTACTCACAGACACCGCGGTCATGTGGTTTCAGCACACAGGCCCCCTGAGGCTGCCGCTCCAGCAGGTGACTCCTGGGTGCCTCTGTGAGGTGCCACTAGGGGCACTTGTATTCAAGCAAGGGTTCAAGGTTCCATCAGTAGAAACTCCCTCCTTGGCTGCTGACCTCCAGTCCCTGCAGTCACATCAATTCAGGGTACAAGGCCCCTGAGCCTGCTGCGCCAGCAGGTGGCCCCTGGGTGCTAGCATCCAGTCCCCACCATAGCACCGCTCCAGCACATGGGCCCCCTGATTCTACTACACCAGCAGACAGCTCCTGGGCACCTCTATAAGCATCAGCTGGGCATGTATATCCAACCAAGGATGGACATTTCCCAAAGCAGAAACTGGGACTTCTCCCTCCACAGGGCCAGAAGCACACCACAATAGCTCTGACCCAGCATGTGGTCCCCACGAGTGCACACCCCTTTCAGACGGCTCCTTGGGCCCTTCTGTGAGCTGCCACTGGGTGTGCATCTCTCCAACCAAGGACGAGCAGCTCCCTCAGCAGGATACACAGCATCCCTCTCCTGGATACCTACCTCTGGACAGCTTGGTGAGTTACTGAGGACTTGCCTCCCTGGACAAGGTCACAATGTTTCAGCCACAGTATTCAAGATTCCCACATCCCCATCTGCTGAATCCTGAACCCCCTCGTGATTCAGAGAGGGAAATCACTTTGGCCAGAGTCCCACTGCCTCAACCACAAACTATGAGACACCCGCCTCCCCACTGTCACAGGCTCCAGGACCTCATAGTGAGTTTCAGAGTGATGCTATTCCAGCAAGAGTCACAAACCATGGCCAAAGCCACAGTACCTGAGCCTCAGGCCTGAGACACAATCCTCCCAGGGCATGGATTCTGGAAACTCACAGTGAGAACATACCAGTGAGACCTCAGACAACCTTTTCCACAAGAGCCAGAACCACAATCACACCTAAAACAGCTTGCACAATGAAGCCAGGGGTGAGCTACATTGCCAACCCATGACGAGATTTCATCCATGAATAAGAAACTAACATTAAAAATCCAACTACATCAAGAGAACCCAAATAGCTCAAGTAGGGTGCTTGGCTAGACCACCAACCCCAAGAGAACTGAGAAATAGCACCAGTGGCACCAACCCAAAAAGAAGCTGGGTAGCAAAACAGTTGGATCTAATACACAGATCAATTAAAACTTTACAGCAAAAAATGGGGAGACAAAAAGCAATCCCTAAAGGAAAGAAAAATAGGAATCACCAGAAAGGGAGTTAAATGAAATGGAGGCAAGTACCATGTCAGAGAAAGAATTCAGAGTAATGGTTATAAGGATGCTCAAATGACTGGATGACAAAAAAACACAACTCAATGAGAATTATAAGGAGCTGAATGAGAATGTCACCAACATGAAAAGGAACCAAGAGGAAATGAAGAACAACATAGCTGCAATAAAGAACACAATGGAAGGCTTAAACAAAAGACTAGAAGAGGCTGAGAACTGCATCAGTGAATTAGAAGACAAGGTAGGAAAAAACACACAAACACAAAGGGAACTGGAAAGAAAACTTAAAGATCAGGAGGAGAGTCTAAGGGAGTTTTAGGACAAAACAACATCCGGATAATAGAGATACCAGAAGGAGAGGAAGCGGAGCAAGGAATAGAAAACTTCTTTGAAGAAATAATGGTAGAAAACTTCCCTGACATAAGGAAGAAAAGCTCACACAAGTTCAACAAGCACAAGAGTCCCAAACAAGATGAACACAAAAAGACCAACACCAAGACACATAATTAAATTGGCAAACATCAACGACAACATAAGAATCTTAAAGGCTGCCAGATAGAGACAGAAGGTTACCTACAAGAGATCTCCAATTAAAATAACAACTGATTTCTCAACACAAACACACCAGGCCAGAAGGGAATGGAATGAAATATACAAAGTGCTGCAAAGCAAGGGACTGAATCCAAGAATATTATACCCAGCAAGGCTATCATTCAAAATTGAAGGTGGAATCTGGAGCTTCACAGACAAAAAAGTGCTAAGAGAATTTATTATCACCAAACCAGCAATGCAAGAAATGCTTTAGTCCCATTTAGGGACTACTGTAAAAATAAAAAAAAAAAAGAAAGGCATGAAAGAACAAAAACATAAAGAATAATAATGGCAACAAACAAGTACTTATCTATAATACCATTAACTGTAAATGGATTAAATGCTCCAACCATAAGACATAGGGTAGCTGAATGGATAAGAAAGTATGACCCATATATTTGCTGTCTGCAAGAGAACCACCTCAGAACAAACAATTCACACAGACTGATAGTGAAGAGATAGAAAAAATTTTTTCAGGCAAATGGAAATGAGAAAAAAGTTGGTGTTGCAATACATATATCTGAGAAAATAGACCTCAAAGTAAAGGCCATAACAAAAGATAAGGAGGGACACTTCATAATACAAAAAGGAAGGAATTCAACAAGAGGTATAACTCTGGAAAATATATATGAACCCAATACAGGAGAAACCCAAATACATAAAACAACTTCTGGAAGATATCAAGGGAGAGATCGACAGAAATACAGTCATAGTAGGGGAATTTAATACCCCACTGACACCACTGGATCAGTCCTCTAAACAAAAAAATCAGCAAAGAAACATCAATCCTAATAAACTCACTAGATCAGATGAACTTAATTGACATCTTCAGACCATTTCACCCCAAAGCTACAGAATATACATTCTTCTCAAGTGCACACGGGATATTGTCGAAGATAGACCACATATTAGGACACAGGAAATGTCTATTCAAATTCAAGAAGATAAAAATCATAACAAGCATCTTCTCAGATCACAATGGAAAAAAATGAGAAATCAACTAAAATAAAAACAATGAAAAAAAGCAAACACTCAGAGGCTAAAAAGCATGTTATTAAACAATGAGGTTACCAAAGGAGAAATAAAAAAGCATTCTAGAAACAAATGACAATGAAAACACAACAATCCAAAATCTATGGGACACAATGAAAGCAGTCCTGAGAGGGAAGTTCATAGCTCTACAAGCCTACATCAAAAATCAAGAAAAAAATGGTAATAAATTATCTAACCTTGCAACTTAAAGAATTAGAAAGAGAGCAACAAGAAAAACCCACAGTAACCAGAAGGAAGGAAATAACAATGATTAGAGGAGAAATAAACGACATAGGGACAAAAAAAAATACAAAAGATCAATGAAACCAAGAACTGGTTCTTTTGAAAAGGTAAACAAGATTGATGAAACTCTAGACAGGCTCACCAAGAAACAAGAGATAGGTCCCAAATAAACAAAATCAGAAATGAAAGAAGTGAACTAACAACAGACCCCACAGATATACAAAGGATTGTAAAAAAAATACTATCAATAACTCTACTCCAACAAACTAGACAACCTCTATGAAATGGACATATTCCTAGAAAAATACAAACTTTCAAAACTCAATCAGGAAGAATCAAAAAACCTGAATAGGCCAATAACAACTGATAAAATTGAAACAGTAATCAAAAATCTTCCAGCAAACAAAAGCCCTGGATCAGATGGCTTCACAGGGGAGTTTTGTCAAACATTCAAAAAAGAACTAAAAGCAATCCTTCTCAGACTATTCCAAAAAATTCAACAGGAAGGCACACTTCCAAGCTCTTTCTATGAAGCCAGCATTACCCTAACCCCAAAACCAGATAAAGATACCACAAAGAAAGAGAATTACAGGCCAATACCCTGATGAACATAGATGCTAAAATCCTCAATAAAATTCTAGCAAACTGGATCCAGCATTGCATTAGAAAGATCATACACCATGAACAAGTGTGATTTATTCCAAGGATGCAAGCCTGGTACAATATCTACTAATCAATTAATGTGATACATCATATAAACAAATTGAGAGACAAAAATGACATAATCATATCATTGATGCATAAAAGGCATTTGACAAAGTCCAGCATGCTTTTCTGATAAAAACACTCAGCAAAGTGGTAATAGAGGGATCATACCTCAACATAATAAAAGCCTTATATGACAAACCTACAGCCAACATCACACTCAATGGGCAAAAGCTAAAACTATTTCCCCTAAGAACAGGAGCAAGACAGGGATGCTCGTTTTCACCACTCCTGTTCGACATAGTAATGGAAGTGCTAGCCACAGCAATCAGCCAATAAGAAGAAATAAAAGGCATCCAAATTGGAAAATAAGAAGTAAAATTGTCATTATTTGCAGATGATATGATACTGTAAATAGAAAATCCTAAAGACTCCATCAAAAAATTATTAGACTTAATAAATGAATTCGGCCATGTAGCAGAATACAAAATTAATGCGAAGAAACCTATGGAATATGTATACACCAGTAGTGAACTTACAGAAAGACAGATTTTAAAAAACAATCCCATTTACCATGCACCAAAAAAAAAATAAAGAAACCTAGGAATAAATTAAGTAAGGAGGTAAAAGGCCTGTACTCAGAAAACTACAGTACACTGAAAAAAAAGATAGAGGAAGACATAATCAGATGGAATAAAATACCATGTTCATGAATTGGTAGAATGAACATCATCAAAATGTCCATATTACCCAAAGCAATCTATAGATTGAATGCACTCCCCATTAAAATACCAATGGCATATTTCAAGGACCTAGAACTAACTCTCCAAAAATTCATCTGGAATAAAAAATGACGACGAATAGCTGCAGCAATCCTGAGAAAGAACAACAAAGTAGGAGGGATCTCAATACCAGATATTGAGCTGTATTACAAAGCCACTGTTCTCAAAACTGCCTGGTACTGTCACAAGAACAAACATATAGACCAATAGAATAGAATAGAGAAGCCAGAAATGGACCTAAACCACTATGTTCAATTAATATTTGACAAAGGAGGCAAGAGCATGCAATGGAGTCAAGACAGTCTCTTCAATAAATGGTGTTGGGAAAATTGGACAGATACATTAAAAAAATGAAACTAGAACACCAAATTACACCATACACAAAAATAAACTCAAAATGGATAAAGGACTTAAACATAAGTCGGGAAACCATAAAAATCTTATAGGAATCCACAGGCAGCAAAATCTCAGATATATGCCAAAAGAATATCTTCACTCATACAGCTCCTAGGAAAATGGAAATTAAAGAGAAAATAAACAAATGTGACTACATCAAAATAAAAAGCTGCTGTACACCCATAGAAACCAACAACAAAACAACAAGAAAGTCCACTGCATGAGTGAACATATTTGCCAATGTTATCTCTGATTAGGGTTTAATCTCCAACATTTACAGGGAACTCATACAACTTAAAAGAAAGATAAACAACCCAATCAAAAAATGGGCAATGGGCCTAAATAGATACTTTTTGAAAGAGAACATAAGGAAGGCCAATAGACATATGAAGACTTGCTCAAAGTCACTAATCATCTGAGAGATGCAAATCAAAATGACAATCAGGTACCATCTTACACCTGTCGGAATGGCTATCATCAACAAATCAACAAATAACAAGTGCTGGAGTGGATGTAGAGAAAAAGGAAAGCTCGTGCACTTCTGGTGGGAATGCAAACTGGTGCAGCCACTGTAGAGAACATTATAGAGTTTCCTCAAAAATCTAAAAATGGAACTCCCATTTGACCCTGTGATCCTACTTCTAGGAATATATCCCAAGAAACTAGAAACACCAATCAGAAAGGATATATGCACCCTTATGTTCATAGCAGCACAATTTACATTAGCTAAGATTTGGAAACAGCCTAAGTGCCCATCAGCAGGTGAGTGGATTAAAAAACGGTGGGACATCTACCCAATGGAATACTATGCTGCTGTAAAAGGGAAGGAACTCCTACCATTTGCAGCAGCATGGATGGAGCTGGAGAGCATTATGCTAAGCAAAATAAGTCAGTCAGAGAAAGATAAATATCATATGATCTCACTCATTTGTGGATTATAATGAACAACATAAACCAATGAACAAAAATAGATCTAAAGTCAGAGAAGCATGCTCAAACCTCAGAGAGAAGGCAGAGGAGAGTGGGACTAAGGGAGAGAGATCAACCAAAGGACTTGTATGCATGCATATAAACATAACCAATGGATACAGACACCAGTGGGTGAGGGCATGAGTGGGAGGATGGGGGGACAATGGGAGCATAAGGACACGTTTGTAACACCTTAATCAATAAAGGAAAAAAAAAATAAAGTATACAAAAGATTAAAATAAAAAAGGAAATAAAAAACACCACCCTGTATATATTTACAAGTGAAATATAAATGAGAAGAAATTAAACTTGACACAAATTAGTGACATAGTCAAGTTAATGTGAAGGGCTTGTATGGGGAACAATAATGGAAGGAGGGTGAGCAATCAGAGGGCCATTTCAGAAGCTCAAGAGTAAGTGATGTGCTGAAAGCTAAATTACAGTGGTGGAGATGGCAAAGTAAACAATACAAAGTCCCCATAGTGTTTACAAAAGCCAGTGGTGTTTGACCTAAAGATTCTTAAATGCATTATTTAAAAGAGTCTTATGTTCAGTGTATCACACATACAAAAAGTAATTTTAAATAGTGCACTAAAAATAAATCTTATAAATACTCCCATTCTCTTCAGTTGATTTTCTCTCAAGTGTGTGTCTTCATTAAAACTTTATTAAATTGGCGTGTGTCTTTATTAAAACTTTCTGCCTAAGAAGACTTTACCTTTATCTTATAGACCCCTAAATGCAATTCACATTGAACTCATATGCTTTTCTAAGGACATCAACTTTAACATCATTTTGGTTAAATTGAGATTTCTTTATTTTCCCCTGCTGTTTTAATGAGAATATAGTCTGCTTTAGGATATACAATACAAATTATATGAATACAAATCCATTATAAACCTTCTGGTTTTGAAAGAAAAGATTCACTTTTATATTATTAATTGTTTTAAAAAATAAAGTTTCTGTGAAGGAACACGAAACAAAGCTATTTATATTCTTATCAGATGAGTTTCAAATTTAAATGCTGTTTTTATTACTTCAACAAAGAATAGCAATTGATTCTCTGAGCATGTACCCATTGCACGTCAAAATTTTGTTTCTCCTACCAATTTGTGAAAATAAAATAAAAAGAAAGTTTGCAAAATTACAATTTTCTTAGAAAAGTCTTATAGGTTAAACTTTTAGTATTGATTCTCAATAACATTTCTTTTGTTTTGCCCTTCTTTAATAAGAATATACTGCAAAGGACACATTTCCTCCATAGAGAAAAGATTGCCATTTCTGGATATTTTTATGATGGTAGTGACTGTAAAGACTCATATGCTAAACAGAGAAGGGTCAACATGATTAGAAGCCATTTGGGAGTAGCAGTTTAAGTACAGAGCAGGTGTAGAATTAGGTACACCTTTGCATTTTTTCATCAGGTTCTTGGTCTCAAAGTCAGGGTTGACTTCTGGAAATTCAGGAATTTCCCAGAGGTTTGGGTCACAAGAAGATAAATTTAAGGATGTGAGTCACTTTGTTCATTGAACAATTTACTGTTCTCATACTATTTGGTATGCCCTCTGCTTCTTGATGGAGTTTCTTATACAAAAAGAATATACTCTTTATCGTTTAAATAAATTACACATTAGTGAAAGATTTGGGAAAGTAAAAAACAATAAAAATTCCAAAGGATGTGTGCAGTAATATAAGCATTACATGTTTTAGGGGCCCATAAAAAGCATGCAATTTATCCAGAAGAAAGTAATTTTGAAGAGAAGATGTCCTTAAAAATAGTACTGTCTACAGAATACATATGAGTTGGACAACTGATGAGGAACAAAAAGAGAGAAACTCAGGTGGATATAGTGGACACTGTTGGTTATGTTGGTTACAAATCCAATATTCTTCCCTATTCTTATTATTCCTTCCTAACAGAACTTGAGTTGTTGTTTTTTTTCCTGAGCTATCCACCCATCCCATACACAACCAGATGCTTCAGAAGATGCAAGCCCTCTACACATATCTATGAGAGGTTATGATAATTCCAAAGTACAGTTTCACAATAATAGCACTATTAAAATTTGGTGCTGATCAATTCTTTGATTTTAGTTTTGAGAAGAGAATAAGTAAGGCTGTTCTGTGCATTGTAAAGTATTTAGAAGCATCCGTGGCTCCACTCACTAGCTGAGAGCAGTATACTCTCCCCTCTCTTATACCAGTACAAATTATCGCCAGATATTGCTTAATGTCTGCTGGGAGGTACAAAATCAACCCTGAACCACAGATTCAGGGATAATTTCAATGTTTCTGAAATGGGCATGTTTTCAAATTCTGACTCTCTTCTATTATTCACACTTTTGGGCTGGAAGTTTATTCTAGAAACTGCTACAGTCATTTTGCTTTCAGCCTGGAAAAAAAATTAATGACCAAAGATGATAGAGAGAAGATAGAAAGAACCCGAGTTCTTGATGACATTATCAGATGAATTTTTTTGTTGTGGGGAGTTGTCCCAAATATTCTGATATCTGAAATAATATATGATTGTCTAAGATAGTTTGTACTGAGGTTTCTACAAATTGCAGCCCAGACATGTTTAACTGATATCAAGAGGAAGCAGCATATGCACCATCCTGAGCAGGATGCATCTAGTGGCAGAAGTACACAAGTATGGCTGAAATACAAAAATTAAAGAGGCCAAATGAAGAAAGATGAAGCATCTGATAGTGATTAGAGATGACAATGCTGTGTTCAGTGATAAGTAGTGATTGGTAGATGCTGAAGGCTTAAGTAGAGTCAGAATTGGATCTTTGAATGCAGGTTGGAGATGGATGAGGAGAGCAAGATGGAAGACAAAGCTCCCAGTGCAGTGGAAGTTGCAGTAGCACAGACAGGAATGGATGGTGGTATCTTCACCTATACTTTCCCCAAAGTAGTTTGCTCCTTAGTTTGTCTTTGCAGCATTCAAAGCAAAAGACCAAGTGTCCATTTTCTAACCATTGTGCGATCCTCCTTATAATGTCTGACTTCTCACATAAGGGGCATTTCTCATCCACAGTTACCTAATACAACTCTGGTGATAAACATAACCATCAAAAGCATGTCTAATTTATACTTTCAAGTAATTTGACATACAGAAATTTAACTTGGATCCTTACAATTCTATCAATACAATAGTCTCTTAATTACACAATAAAGATATTCTCAAGACTTTCACAAAGCTAGAGTGATACATGTATGGACTGTCCATGCGTAGCAGCTGAATGTAGTGAATGAGCTCTGAGAAAAAGCACATGGTACAAACACTAGGTTTGGTTTCAGATGCTTGAGTTTACTGAGGTCTATCCACTACTTAGATGGGATATTTCTACAGTCCATTCCCCAATTAGTTATGGAGTTGCATGCAACATTTCTAAATGGTCCAGAACTGAACAACTTTTAGTAATAAAATTAAATTAGGCCATGCCATGTGGTTTAGTTAGTTGGGTGTTATCGTGTGCATCAAGAGGTTGCTGACTGGGTTCCGGGTCAGAGACCAGGGTTGTGGTCTCTATTCCCGGTAGGAGGTGTGCAGGAGACAGCTGATTGATGTCTCACTCTCACATAGATGTTTCTCTCTCTCTCCCTCTTTCTTCCTCTCTCTAAAAAAATAAATAAAAAATCTTTCACAAATATAAATAAAGTTAAATTAGAATTACATGGAAGTTTCTAGTTTAAATTTTGGTTATGCAATGCTTGATAGTGAAGTGCTAAAGTTACAATCAACCCTACAAGATTAGACCATGAAATATACTGCTTTGTCATTCTCTTTATTGTTTAGACTACCTCTAAAACTGATTTACATGGTATAGTTGTTCAGTACTTTCTCTTGATGAAGTTTGCTATCTAATTTTCTCCCTCTCATAACACTGATAATATTGAAATTCTAATAAAAAAAAAGTTAGTGGTTTTGGAACCAATATCACTGTAGTAAAAGAAAAAAGATCTATTTGGAAATGTTGAAATTGTAACCTTTTTCTTCTCTTTAATAAGAACAAAACAGACCAATTTATCATGTTAAAGAGGAAAAACCTATTATCAACATCTCTGATATTTAAGTAGGTTTTTTTATTAGTTTTTGTTTTCAAAACTGTATCTATGGTTGCAGCCCTTTTCTAATGGCTTAACTAACTTGTGAAATTGATTTTCTATTATTTAAAAACTAGAGGCCTGGTACACAAAAATTTGTGCACTCGGTGGGGGGAGGGGGGTCCCTCAGCCTGGCCTGTGCCCTCTCGCAGTCTGGGACCCCTCGGGAGA
>NW_005369591.1:406530-434422 GCF_000412655.1 Myotis brandtii | reverse complement strand
ATCGGGTCCCGGGTGGCAAGGCGGGGGCGGGCCTGCCCTGGATGGCGGCTCGCTGGCAGCTCACGCTGTCCCACCCTGCGTTCAGTATGCAAATTAGCCGCCATCTTTGTTGGCAGTTAATTTGCATATCACGCTGATTAGCCAATGGGAGGCGTAGTGAAGGTATGGTCAATTACCATGTTTGTCTATTATTAGATAGGATTAAAGCTACTGCATTAATTGCTAATTTACTTATTTTTAGTTGTCTGTCAAAAGAGGTAACTAATATGTTCATGCCCAGACCCCATAGGAATGGTTGGAAGAATGTCCAAAAACCTTTGGAGATGGTTATATGAGAGAGGGATACTCACATCAGAAGCACTTATAAGAAATGTGTGATGCTCACAAACATGTGCATGTTTATAAGGATTTTAATCTTTCACCAATGAGCAGGTGATGGGAGTGAGTAATGTCTCTAAATCCCTATGTACCACAATGGAAACAGGAATTATCATAGGGTCTCAGAAAACAAAAGAATTATTAGATCATCTGTTACATCCCTTAGCAAAATTAGGATTAGTTCCAAGAGAATTTCTTCCAGAGCTTGTTCAAAGTTTAGGTTTCGTTGGCAGTGAACATTTCTTTGTTTTTCATAATGTCACTGTCTTTGGTTAAGTAGCATTTCTAAATTTATGTGACATGTTTATTTGATTATTTTCATCTTAATAGTTCAAGGTATTCACAAGTGAAACCCATATATTTAATTTATTTTTTTAGGAACTAAAGCTATGTTTTAATTATAATGCCTTAAACAATTAATATTTACTATAATATAAATAATTCAAACACATTAGTTACAAAAAACTCATACATAGCTATAAAATATCTCTTACTCTTCATTTTATTTATTTTTAAAATATATTTTATTGATTTTTTACAGAGAAGAAGAGAGAAGGATAGAGAGTTAGAAACATCGATGAGAGAGAAAGATTGATCAGCTGCCTCCCTCACGCCCCCCACTGGGGATGTGCCTGCAACCAAGGCACATGCCCTTGACCAGAATCAAACCTGGGACCCTTCAGTCCGCAGGCTGATGCTCTATCCACTGAGCCAAACTGGTTAAGACTGAATCTTCATTTTAAATCTCACTAGCCAAACAATACATAGCTTTTATCATTCTTTTAGTGTTTTGACATCAAAATAATCATTTTGTTTAATTATAAATTAAAATAACACATCACTTAAGGATTTATTGGAAACATCTTAAATACTTAACAATGTAGGAATAGTTAGTTAAGCCAGTTTTCCACTTAATAAAACCTTATGCAAGTCTGTGTGTTTTACTCAGTACAAATTTCAAACACTGGTGTAAAGTAGGCACTCAAAATATATCTGCTGAATTAATGAAAAATGCAGTCAATAGCATTATAATTTGAAACGCTATATCATTAAATAGCAAAATGCTTCTGATACAAAGTGCAAAGTTTGCCCAAAAAGAAAATATATATCTCTAATTTGGCTACTATGAAAAATAGTTGGCAGATGGAAAATAATGAATACAAACATAATCATCAAGATTATTTTGTTTGCAAATTTTGTCATGTTTTTTTTTTCTAAAAAAATGGACCAAAAACAGATGTGTGCAAGGGTGATATCTCAGACTGAAAACAATCCTACACTATCTTTCCCTTCTCCACTCCAGTGCTAAGTTTTGATTGCCTACTGCTTCACTCATGTACAACTTTATCTATACTGTTTCTGTCCCCTTTTTCCCTCCCTCATGTCCATCTATTATACCTCTCCCAACATTTTCAATAACAAGAGAAAATAATCTAAATTAAGCCAGGCAGAGGACTTCTACCTGTAACTAGCATAGAACTCATGGTATGGTTGTGATTCCAAGGAAAAGTACATATTTATCTTTAGCCTCATGATGTTGCACATCCCATTTCTGAATACAAGTTCACAGTGAAAAACCCTGATTCCAAATTCATGATGTTAAGAAATTATAAAACTGTTATAGAGTGATAACTATTTATAGATTGGGACAATGAATAGAATAAATTATAAACATTTTTAATTAGATGTGGATTAAATTGGTCCATAAATGGACACTTGTGGGGACCCTGTTTAGACCCAAGGCCACTCTAAGCCTGGGACTTGTAATCAGAATCTTCAAAGCTAAGATACCATACACAGGTCCAAGGACTATGTGCAGGTGCACAGTGATCTCACAGTCACTGTGCCCTTGCATAGCCAAAATGATTGATGTCATTGTTGGCAACTAGCCTCCTTTGTCTAAGTAGAATAACACATGCATATAACCAGCCAGTATGCTGAGAGTAGCTCAGAGGTAGTTACTATGTGAGGCTACAGAGACCAGCCAGTGTGCTGGGCAGAGGTGTGTGATAGAGAGGCAGTGAGCACAGAGGATGTAGCTACCAGAGAGAAGCCAGAGAGACAGGAGAAGCTGATGAGGCAGAGAGCTCAGATACCACTATGAGGTGAGGCGGTGAGTCTAGAGAGAGTGTCGCTGCTCAGATATTAGCTGTAGGTACAGAGGCTATTAGAAGTGCTACTGCTCGCCAAAACCGGTTTGGCTCAGTGGATAGAGCATCGGCCTGCAGACTGAAAGGTCCCAGGTTCGATTCCGGTCAAGGGCATGTACCTGGGTTGCGGGCACATCCCCAGTAGAAGATGTGCAGGAGGCAGCTGATCGATGTTTCTCTCTCATCAATGTTTCTAACTGTCTATCTCTCTCCCTTCCTCTCTGTAAAAAAATCAATAAAATATATTTAAAAAAAAAAGAAAAAAAAAGAAGTGCTACTGCTTTGTGGGAAAGCTGTATTTATCGCCAGTGTGTGGCTATCTGTACAAGACTTACTATGAAGAACTGCTTTGTCTAATGGCTCCTACAATAAAGACTCATTCTTATACACCAGTGGTTCTCAACCTTCTTAATGCCGCGACCCTTTAATACAGTTCCTCATGTTGTGGTGACCCCCAACCATAAAATTATTTTCGTTGCTACTTCATAACTGTAATTTTGCTACTGTTATGAATCATAATGTAAATATCTGATATGCTATATGTGTTTTCCGATGGTCGCGACCCACAGGTTGAGAACCGCTGTTAAACACCCACAACTTATCATGGCTTCTCTGTCTAAGACCTTGCATCCTAAGAGGTCCAGCCCCTGGCAGAGGGACTCCGACCCAACACCTGTAACCAGTGAGCAGAGGATAAATGAAGTACTTGGATTAAGTCCCAATAGTTAGTGTAGTGAGTAGGGTTCAAGAAAGAGCCTACTCTGGCGTAGTCAGGAAGAATTTAGAAGAATATATGGACTCAGGGCAGCAGAGTTCTTACTGTCCCTGACAACACTAAATTTGGGCTAAAGCAGGAAAGTAAGTATTCAATTACTCGCAAATATTCTTATAAAGAAAGCACTGATGATTTTTCCCTCATTCAGGCCACATGAGTACCTCAATGGCATATAATATTATTCCAGAAATAATGTATGAAAATTATTCTATTGTCTGGAAGCACATGCAATTTAGCAAAGAGGTTATTTAACATATGAGGGAACTGTCTTCATGTAGAAATGGAAAGGACTGTTGGTGGAAGTAAGGCTGGTGCTAAATGAGGACATGTTGTGTTGATGTGGTCTCATGGCATATATAACACTCTTGCAGTTGTAACACTTCTTATGTGGTTATTTGTTGAGAATAAGTGCTTTATCAGAGCAGTGACCAGTATCCTCAACACACAGCATGTTGCCTGACATATTCTAAATTTCATTAGTCCTCAGGTTCCACAGAGAATATGTTGAGTCCTTATTTTATGTATATGTAAGAAAAAAGGTCAAAGATTGAATTATGGCATATGATCACATCTAAAACTAATCCCATTTGTATATCTTGCAATAAGTGTCTGTTTAGGTTCATCTGCCAATTTTTAATTTGATTGTTTGGTGTTGAATTGTATGAGTTTTTAATATATTTTGGATATTGACCCCTTTTTGGAGCTGTTGTTTGCAAATATATTCAATTCAGTTGGCTGCCTTTTTGTTTTTTTGGCAGTTTCTTTTGCTATGCACAAGTTTTGTAATTTGATGCAGTCCCATTCATTTATTTTTGCCTTTACTTCCCTTGCCTTTGGGGTCAAGTTCATAAAATGTTCTCTATGACCAAGGTCCATAAGTTTGGTACCTATGTTTTCTTTTATGTAATTTATTGTTTCATATCTTATATTTAGGTATTTGATCCATTTTGAATTACTTTTGTACATGGGACAAATTGTAGTCTAGTTTCATTTTTTTGCCTGTGGTTTTCCAATTTTCTAAACATTATTTCTTGAAGAGGCTTTCTTTGCTCCATTGCATGTTTTTGGTTCCTTTGCCAAAAATCATCTGCTCATATACATGTGGTTTTATTTCTGTACTCTCAATTCTGTTCCATTTGTCTGTGTGTCTTTCTTCTTTCTTTCTTTCTTTCTTTCTTTCTTTCTTTCTTTCTTTCTTTCTTTTCTTTCTTTCTTTCTTTCTTTCTTTCTTTCTTTCTTTCTTTCTTTCTTTCTTTCTTCTTCTTTTTTTATACCCCCTGTATACTTTCTTTTTCTTTTATTTTTTTAAATAAAATCTTTATTGTTGAAAGTATTACATTGGTCCTCCTTTTTCTCCCATTAACTCCTTCCAACCTGCTCCCACCTTCCCTTCACCCCCCCAGGCCCTCACCAACCCATTGTCTGTGTCCATGGATTATGCATATATATATATACAAGTCCATTGATTGTTCTCTTTTCGCCCACCCTTCACGCCTGATTTTCTGCCAATACCATACTGTTGTAATTACTGTAGCTCTGCAGTATAATAACTAAACCTGAGAAAGTAAGATAAAAATAATGTAGTAGGATGTTTAAGCAAATTAAAACCTGTCTTCTTGGAAAAAAAGAAATAAATAATAAAATAAAACTTATCCCAATTTCATAATGTTAAAATGTAGGAAAAAGGTGTCCCTCAGAATTGAATTGTGCTGGTAGGAATCCCAGAAATATGTGTTGCATGAATCACCCACCTTAAATGTTCATAGAGGAATTCTAGACTTCTGTATTGTTTTTTTGTTTTGTTTTGTTGGTTGGTTGGTAATAGCAAAGCTAAGATATACAATGTGCTCTACATTCTCAAAGACCATTGGTATTAGTCAAGTTTAGAGGTGAGAATAAAATTAGAGATAAACTAGCCCACACCTTTATTCAACAAAAGTGAAAACGAAGGCTCACGGAGGTGAGGTGACTTGTTCAAAGATCCAAATATAAAATTTCCAAGAAGACTAAAACTTTTAAAAAATAATTAATCATTAACTCCAGCAATTAAAATAACCCAGATCAAAATGATAGTTTACATTAGGTATTATTGACTAAAACAAATCTCTAATGCTATATTAAAAATAGTACTATGAATTCTTAAATCCACTGGTTTGCTCCAATTCTATTTAATTATTTAACTATAATGTACATATCATCTTTCTCTATAGGCAGGCATTTTGTAAAATTTTTCTTTAGACAAGAGACATGATGGGATGATATTGCTAATTTTCCAGTAGTGGCTATTATTGAGTAATTAGTTTGTAAAAAAAATGTACTTCTTTTGTATTCCTCCCTCTAAATATTCACTAACATTACCATTATCACACTTATTTATATTCCATCTACTATATGTTTTAAAACTCAGCCCTTAGAATGACTGTTTTGATTTATTATCACATAACTATAGTCTAACAGGTTTATCTTAATTTTTGCTCTGCTGACAGAACTGACCATAGCAATAAATTAAGCAGATGTGTTTACTAAGCTGTTTGCAGTAATGTAAACATTCTTGCCATGGAAGATTAAGGCACGGTTGTGGGAAAGTAAGTTTCACCTAAGTATGTTTCATGAGTCCAAAACCACAGATTCCATTGAGATGAGACTTTAGTCTTTGGGTTTCATTTAGTATATCATGTTCACATAGTTTTAAAAGAAAAAACACAGTCTAGTGAGCTCACTAGTTTAGTAAGCCCTCTAGAACTTATATTGCTCCATCTGTGGTTACTCTACTTAATAGGAAAAATTTACCTATAGGACTATCTCCAAAAGTGTGGGCATATAAGCAAGTTATTCCATGCTATCATAATATTTGCATCTAAACGAAAAGTGTTTGAAATGAATATCAAGAGCTGTGTGAGAGAAAGCATGCAAATATAGAGTGTTTTAATATTTCTTATTGATATCAGGTAATATAATTATATGTTTATATTTTCATAAGAATTGTTTCTTCTAATATATTTATTCTTTCGTATAAACTTTCAATTAATAAATTTTCAGTAAATTTCATATAAATTTATCAATTCACAAAAATGATCCCATTAAAGTTTTGCTTGGAAATGCCTTAAATTTGTATTAATTTAGGACTAGAATAATAATTTTATTGAAACTTCTCAAGTAGGAACTTCTTAATCTTTTATAGCCCATAAAAGGTTTTTATTCTGTTAAGTTTATTTCTAGATGTTTTGCTAATATTAATGGAATATTTATTATTATATTTTATAATTGGATGTTGTTGATCTATAGGAAAGCTATTTAAAGAATATTCCATGCCTATCTGGTGTGGCTCAGCAGTTTAGCATCAACCTAGGAACCAAGAGGTCACTGGTTTGATTCCCGGACAGGGCTCGATCCCCAGTGGGGACCGTGCAGGAGGCAGCCAATAGATGACTTCCTCTCATATTGATGTTTCAATCTCTCTTCCTTCCTCTCTCTCAAAAAATCAATAAAAATATATTTAAAAGATAGTAAAGAGTCTTTTGTGAACTAGGAATTTTATTAGGCACTGGAGATGGAAGATGAAGGAGAAAGTGGGGGGAGTTAGACATAAGGAGGAGGAAGTACTAATTCCAGTCACTTGCAGTTTATTTTGATTTTTTTGAGAAATCTCCTTTTTATTCTTTATTCATGCCAGAGGTTAAAACAAAATCTTTTTCATTTAATTGAAGAGCCAAGGAACCATTATTAATATTGTCAATGCTGGTGATTTATCTGAATTTTAGTTTGTTTGTTTCACCACTGTGGAATTTGTCTAATTAAAAAAAAGCAGATTGATACATACATTACTTCACTTTTATGATTACCTTCTTTTACATTTCAACCATACAAATTTATTTTTCCATATGAGACAGGGTAGGACACATTCTTCTTGTATACGTTACTGTTTATTGTTTCAAGTGAATGGAATAAATTCCACTGAATAGTTTAGTGTGGCCCTGTATCCTATATAAACAGGTTAAAAGAAGACTTTATTTTATAATCTGTGTATTCACGTCTACCATAAATTGTCTTCATGACAAGTGCAGAATTTCTTTAATTACTTGCCCCAAGTTAGCTGTTGATCCTTTTCACTGATAATACACAAGTGTAGAGAACAAGAAGCCTTTAAAATTGGGGGGAAAATACTTTCCCCTATATTACTGAATATTGGAATTTTATGTTGACTCTGGATGACCAGGAAAGCCAGTGTTAAGAATCAATATTACCCAATATAAAATAGTACACTGAATTGTTTAATAATAAACAGTACATTAAGAGCTTATATATACTGACTGGAAACCAGTGGTGGCTTTTAAATTCTCAGAAAGGCTAAACATTTTATGGTTAGCAGAAACCACAGGTGATGATGAAGGTGCTCCATGTCTCTGTAGCAGCCATTACATTAAAAATGTTTACAAATTATGTCACTAGCAGTAAGAGAATTTTACTGGTATTAGTCATAAAGGTGAAGAGAGAAGAAAAAGTGAAGTGTGCATTAGTTAAGTGTGGCAAGGCAATAAAAAGACAGAGAAAAGTGATAAATTTCTTCTATAGGTGGTTTGTTGCAAACAAATTCAAAAGAGCAATATGGATATTTAAAAAGCCAATGTTGCCCTAACCGGTTTGGCTCAGTGGATGGAGCATTGGCCTGTGGACTCAAGGGTCCCGGGTTCGATTCCGGTCAAGGGCATGTACCTTGGTTGCGGGCATCCCCAGTGGGGAGTGTGCAGGAGGCAGCTGATCGATGTTTCTCTCTCATCGATGTTTCTGGCTCTCTATCCCTCTCCCTTCCTCTCTATAGAAAAATCAATAAAAAATATATTTTAAAAAGCCAATGTTGGAAATATCCACTGATAATGCCTGTTGTTTTACTTTATACTTAAATTACACAGCAGAAAAGTTATGTTTATTAATAGTTTAATGTATGAAGGAAACATCCAGATTTCTGAATATGAAGGTACATATCTCACATTAATTTAAGTCTACATAAAGTAGAGCCTTTATACTGACATACTGAAATTTACTTTCTGCTTAGCCTTTTCTGTTATGTAAACAATTGTACATTTATTTACCATTATAAAACTTCAGGATCAAGTTTACATAATTTTGCTAAATTTCCGTGTTTGCTCAGAAGCAGTTTACAGTACTAATACCAACCAGCCAAAGAACAGCTTCAACAGAAAGTTATGTCCAAAGGGGAAGAGGGAGAGCAAAAAAGAAAAATGGTAAGAAAAATACTAACTAAGGTAAAACAGATGATGATGGGGAATGGGCAGTCACAAATGTTCACAGAAAATAGGTCAGTTAGTAAGTTCTTCTGCAAAAAGCCTACACACTTCAGTCAAGCACATCAGTAGAATGATTTGGGAGCATAAAAATAGTTTTCCGGCCACTTGTGATTTCCTCTGTATGAAAAGGAATCTGCAGGCTAACAAGCTGATCTTCATCAGCCAAGCTGGTTCATATGCACATTGTTCATTTGAGGTGCCCAGGGTCCAGTCCATACCGTTTGAGGGCCATTATTTTCTGTGGAGCTTGAAACCATCTTTATTAGGGAGTTCCAAGAGGGGTCTGCAGCATGAGGGCCATTAAATATGGGTCCTGCAGCACCATCAGGAATAGGTGCTACTGAAGGAATCATTGCATTCCCATACACAGAAAAAGGCATACCCCCAACTTTAGGAAAGTACATGTATCCTGCAGGAACATGCTAATGGAATGTACCAGAAGGAGTTACAATTCCTATACTCTCTCACTCCATTGCTTGATGCTGTGAAAACACTCCTGGATCAGACATTGGTCCATGAATCATAGAATTTCCCATCCCAGGGTTACACCAGTCAACTTTGTGTTGATTGCCACCAATCCCTTCAAAAGACCAGATGCCACTATGCCCTACTGATGTGGACAAATTACTCCCAATAACAGATGGAGCTGAAGTTCCAGTTTGCCTGATATGTGCAGAACATTCAGTCCCAATAGGAACTGGAACTTCTCTGTCCTCAGAGATGTTGCTGGGCTTTTCTGACCCTAAATGTACTGATGATGGGGCAGGAGAAGATGCACAAACTCCAGAGGATACTGACTGTGAAGGAGAATCATTTGATGCTGATGAACCTGGGGTCAACAAACTAAGTGGAGAAAAATGTTGTCTATTAAAGTTAGCAGCTGCAGGTGCTCCTCGAAGGGGTGCCCCAGGTCCATACATCTGACCTCCTGAAAGGTTTGAGGCAAAGTTTCCCAAATGTGTAGAAGGTGTTACAGAACCATATGGCGAGTCCATATTGACAATACCTGAGGGACTTGGAGCAGGTCTCTGTAATGGTGGTCTAAAACCTGGAGCTTTGGAAGTATCAGACTGATGTAAAGGATCTGAATTTGGCAAATATGAGGATTTTCCTGATAGCATAGATTCTGGTGTTGACTGAGATGAAACAACTGATCCTCCCCAGAAGGCATGAGAAGTAGGACTGTTTTCAAACAATGTGCTAAAGGGCCCAAATGGTAAGGGTGCACTGAAATTGGGAGCAATAGGCTTATTTGCTGGATGTACTGAATTTTGACAAGCACTTTGTGTACTTAAGGTCGAAGGTAGCTGAACAGAAGAGGGAACACTGTGAGGTCTTTTAATGTGATTGACACTGAGGACTGCAACAGATGAATTCTGAACTGGAGCTGGATTCTTATGAGGGGCAGTTGTGCCATGAGAGGGTGGTCTAATAGCAGGGGTTTCCATTTTAGGAGCAGGCTGGGAGCATCCCATTTGCGTCCTGAGGCATGGGTAAGTCACTGGGGCAGTAGAAGGCACTGCCACCAGAGAAGAACTTGTTGCTAAAGGAGGAACAGTCATTCTAACCTCCGGAGGAGGAACCTGAGACTGCTGAAGAGGTGGTCTTGGCTCCTGAGAAACAGATCCTGGAGTTTGTTGCTGAACAGAATGAACTGATGAATTCCTGGAACTGCTGCTGTTTGAAGGTCTACTATTTACTGTTTCTACTACTGGAGGACTACCTGCTTCCTGTTCAGAGGAAGATGCCCCTTTATTTGGAGATGCTGTTCCACAATCCAAAGGGCTATTTCTAGAAACCCCTCCTGGCTGAGCTGGTGGTGATGGGGAAGATGGGGATGATACTGGGTA
The DNA here is from genome assembly GCF_000412655.1 of Myotis brandtii. Taxonomy (NCBI): domain Eukaryota; kingdom Metazoa; phylum Chordata; class Mammalia; order Chiroptera; family Vespertilionidae; genus Myotis; species Myotis brandtii. The sequence continues at coordinate 423,963 of NW_005369591.1, read as the reverse complement.
GTGTTCTTTGGCAGTAGGCATGGGATATGTGGAATTTGTGGGTGCAGTGCTGTTGTTGCTTGCTGTGGTTGTTATCCCTGTGGTGGTGGCATTGGATGTCTTCACAACTGTGACAAAAAGCTGCCTTCTGACAGAAGGTGAACTTGGACTGCCATTTGTAGGTGTACCAAGCACCATTGAAGCTGATGAACTGGTTGTAGTTGTTGGACTTGAAGTTAAAGAACCTGCTGAATTCACCTGAGAACCACTGCTATCCTGATTGCTATGGCAAGACACCATGTGAGGCTTAGGTGAGTTAGTAGCTCTGGCAGTGCTCAAAGGCCTGACAGGAAAAGGACACCAAGTGGATTGAGCTGGTGGAAAAGTACCTCCAAAGTGGGTCATGAGCAACATTGGTGGACGGATCTGCTGGAAAGTCTGAGCAGCAAGCCAAGCATGTGCAAACTGTGGAGGAGGATATGCTAATGGAAGAGAAACTGGAAAACCAGGCTTCACATTATTCACTGGGTTCTTAATGGTTTTGTGAGTAGATGCAGAAGAAATTGCAGGCACAGTGAGTGCTGTGGCAGTTTGAGATGTTGATGACAGAGCTACAGTTGTCATTTTAATTCCCATTAAAGAACTTATAGCAGCAGTGGTGGTAGGTGCTGAGGACCCTATTTTGGAATTTACTGAGCTTTTCAAATGATTCTTTGGAATAAGTTAATCAATTTCTTTGTCTGGATCCTTGATCAGAGCATTGATCAACTGAGTTGCTTGTCTTGTTGTTTCAGTGCCACCCCTTATAGTTATTATCCGGTCTCCTGTCTTGTCTTTCTGCTTATCAATATCTATGTGTGCACCCGTGAACTCCCGAATAGCATTAATATTACAGCCTCCTCTTCCAATCACTCTGGATATCACAGTTGATGGAACAGATACTTTCTTCGACCTTTTTACAACTTCTTTCCATCCTTCTTCCCTCTTTTGTCCTCACTTAGGACTTGCTACAGTTAACTTCCCATTTGGAGAAGAAAGGAGAGATGGACCCAATTTTTTGCAAGTGGATAGAGAATTACTGGTCACTTCAGTGACAGTCTCTGACAATTTTATTGAAGCCTTGCTAGAAACAGATTTTCTCTCCTCCTTTGGAAATGTAACCAGAACCGATGGCTGTTTCTTGGTCACAATGGTAGTAACCACAGCAGTTGAATGATTGTCACTCTTTCGGCTGCTATTGCTGTTACTACTTTCATCACTGCAGCTGGAAATCCTCATGTTATCATTGTCCCCACTGTCGCTGGTACTGCTACTTTTTGACTCTCCTCTGTTCACCTTCTCTGGCTGACTGTATGAGATTGGTAATGGATCATCAAATATAATTTGAACGTTTTCTGGAGTCATTTTATTTTTCCTGTTTTTCCTCTTTGAACTGGTTGTAGTTATGGTATTATTTCTTTTACCATGGGAACCTGCCAAAGTTGTCCAGGTTGCAGATATACCTATAGTAGTAGTGGTTGTGGCACTTGGGGGCTCTGTCAAGAATTCAGGCTCATCTTCAACTTTATGCTTTTATTTTTCTTGAGCAGCTTGGAGTTCGAAGTTCTCTTTATTTTTTGCTTCAATTTCTTCTAGTTTTCTTCTTTGTTCTTCCTTTTTCTTTCTTCTCTTCTCCTTTCGCTTTTCTCCTTTGGCAACCAAAGCCAGCCTCCGACTTTCTTCTCTTAACGGGGAATTGACAAGACCTGGGTTCTTATTTTCTTGAAGGAAAGATTTCAATCATGAGTCAAAGTGTAGAAAAGCAAGCAAGACTTTATTGTCTTCAGCAAAACACACTTAGAACAGTGAAATAAGTAAGGGCATAAAAGAAGCAACAGGAGAGCCTAGGCTGGGTTTCTTTGGCTTACAGGGAAGTCAGAGAAAAGAGATCCTTGGAAACAGGTTCAGATTAGCCACTGCCAATTGCTTCCCTGGTTCAAAGTATCCTGAGGTTCCTTGGAATTTAGGAGATAGAAGCCTGTGTGGGGGAAAGAGGGGCAAGGGAATCCAGTCACTTGAAGTTTAGATAGGTGAGGCTGTGGAGTTAATTAATGATAAAATTTCAGTGTGATTAGGTTAGGGTTAGTGATAGCTCTATCTGTCATGGCCATCTCTTCATCATCTTTGCTGTCTACACAGGTTTTTAGTATCTGAAATAATCCATCTCAATAATACAATGGAGTTATTCTAGCTGGTACATAAGTAAATTTTTCTTTTCATAGAGAAGCTAATTACTTGCCTGACATTACTTTATTGAATTACTGTGAATCTACTATGTGCCTGACATTTCAGCAGGCAACAGGGAAACAGTGATGAATAAAACAGATAAAATCCATCCACACAATCCATGTTTGCCGACTTTATAGTATATCTGGTTGGATGCAAAATACTTTTTTTGAAGACATTTCCTGAGCCTCTACTCATGTGCATGAGTAGTACTACACACATGCACACATGCACTACTATAAAGAAACACATGCACACACATAATATTATAAAGAAGCACCTGCACACACATACTACTATAAAGAAACCCAATATATATGAGAAACAAAATCATCTCAACTTACTTTTGGAAATCTATAACTACAAATTAACTATGCTGGTACGATAGGATGAATAGTTCCATCTCTCAAAGATGTTCACATGCTATTTCCCAGAACCTATAAATAAAGGGTGTCCCAAAATTCACGCAAGAAGTAATTTTGATAGAAAACACAGGTTTATAATTAAAAATTGTAATTTTTTATAATTCATAAAGTATACAGTATATGGTTATGTTTGGAATAGCGTATCAGGTAAATGGCCTCCACAGCTTTGCTGGCACATACACACTCTTTTGTTATTGCCTGAGCAGCTGCATTTTTGAAGAAGAATGGTCCGATGATGCCTCCAGCCCAAAATCCACACAAAACAGTGACACGTTGTGGATGCATTTGTTTCTCAACAATCACTCGTGGATTTTCTGAACCCCAGATGCGACAATTTTGTCGATTAACTAAGCCATCAAGATGAAAATGAGCCTCATCGAAATTCAGCCACATTTATGCAAAACGGTCATGGAAAATTTCAACAAAAGAGTGCATATGTGCCAGCAAAGTCATGGTGGAAATTTACCCAATATTCTATTTCGCACATAACCCTATACTGTATACTTTGTGAATCAATAAAAAAATTACAGTTTTTAATTATAAACCTGTATTTTCTATCAAAATTACTTCTTGCGTGAATTTTGGGACAACCTTTATTTTACTTTAAATGGCAAAAGGGACTTGTGATGTGGTTAAATTTGGAGATTTCCATGGATTATCTTTGTGTACCTATTGTAATCTCACAGGAGAGTCCTAGCCGGAGACCACCTCATAGCAGCATTGGCAAGAAAGTGAAACAATGAACTTGGAAGACCATGGACCTTGGGCATTAGCAGGGCTGACGCCAGCACAGATTGCTCTTGCTGAGATTGTGGTGTCTCACAGCAATTTCCTGACCTCATAATATTTAAGTAAATGTTTAGGATAAGGACACATGTGTAATATCTTAATCAATAAAGAAAAAAAAATGTTTACTGAGCTTTACTGACATTTACTGACCGTTGATACTATCTGCTTATTATGTGCTCTGCCTATGTGTTTCGCTAAGGGCAAATGTGTAACCAAGTTGAATAAAAACAGGCAAGGCAAGGACTCGTGGTCCTTCTTCCCAAAAGAGGTTCCACCTAGCCCTCATGCTTAAAACTTATTTTTTGTGTAGTGTCTTCATTGTGCACCAGCCTTCCTACAGGTCCTCCTGAACCCGCTATGCAGGTACTGGCAAGTGGTGTCCAAACAGCGACTTAAGGAGAAGGTTCGCCTGAGGGGAGCAAAGTGAAAGTGGAAGTTCGCTGAACTCACAAGCCCAGACCACCTGCGGAGTCACGACCATAAGTGGATGGAGACTTTCTTGAAGTTAGCCATGTCATCATGGGGCAGAATTCGAGTAAAGGGGAAAAACATTATTGTAGACTTTGGCTTTCATACTCAAGGATAAGGGAATTAATGTGTCAGAGGGTACTCTCTTACAGTTTTTGCCTATTATCATAGAACATAATCCCTGGTTTCCTGATGAGGGTACATTAGATGTAGAGTGTTGGGAAAGAGTAGGACAGAACTTGAAGAGAGCTTATCAGCAGGGGAAAAACTTGCCTCCAAATTGTGAACAGATTAGACTTTGTGGAAGAAGAGCTTGGTGGGCTTTATCAGCTAAAGGGGATCCTGATGGAGCATTTATTAAGTGTATGCAGGGACCTACTGAATAATTTTCTGATTTCGTGGCTCGCCTCACTCAAGCAGTGAGAACACAAATACAGCATGGAACAGCAGGAGACATCATGATTCAACAATTAGAATATGAAAATGCCAATGATGATTGTAAGAAATGTCTAATACCTCTGAGAAAAAGTGCTACTATTACAGAAATGATTTGAGCATGTCAGGATGTAGGATCAGGCACTTTTTGAACAATGCAGCTGCACCCTTCTTGTGTCCTAAATGCCAAAAAGGAAATCACTGGGCTAATCAGTGTAGATCCAAATTTCATAGAAATGGGCAGCCCTTAAATCAAGGCATAGGGAGTGGCCAGCCACAGGGAAACAGCCAGAGGGCCTTCCCCAACCCCATCAACAACAGGGGGTTTATGCCCTGCAAGGCCCACAGTGAATTTCCTCATCTGAGCCACTCCAGGGAGCGCAGACCTTGATCTTACCAGCATAGTAGCAGTCACTCTGACCCCTGACATGACTCGGCAAGCTGTTCCTATAGGAATTTGGGGGCCTGTACCACCAGGAATGTTAGGATTAATCTTAGGGAGAAGTGGAAACACTCTGAAAGGATTAACTCTTTTGCCTGGAGTCATAGATTCAGATAATGAGGGAGAAATCCAGGTAATACTAGAATGCAAACACATTATACAAGTTACCCCAGGACAAAGAATTGTTCAGCTCCTACTCTTATCTTATATTCAGCAGGGTGAGGTTATAAATAGAAAAAGAGGAACATAATGATTTGGGAGCTCAGCTATTTATTGGGTACATGAAATTAGTAAAACCTGCCCTATGATTAATTTAAGAATATAACGAAAGCTGTTTAAGGGTTTAATAGACACTGGAGCTAATGTCAGTGTTATTAGTAAAGAATTCTGGCTTCTATGGTAGAAGCTATGAGGTCTATTATGGGGGTCGGAGTTACTGATAATACTCAACATAGTGCTGCAGTGTTAAAGTGGCAAGATGAGGAAGGACAAAAAGGATGGTTTCAGCCCTACATAGTCTTTGTAATTACAGTCAACTTATGGGGCCGGCATGTTTTGGAGGGTTTACAAACTAGTATTATTACTGGCAAAGGACAACAGTTAATAACCCAGATGGGATATCAAGCTGGTCAAGGTTTAGGAAAAAATAATTAGGGGATTAAAGAACCCATTCAAGCCAAAGGGAACCCAGGAAGACAAGGATTAGGATATTAACCTTTTAAGGAATGGTCACTGATCAGTCTCCTCACCCCCATGCTGATCCTATACAATGGAAGGATGATATACCTATATGGGTGGATCAGTGGCCATTAACCAAGGAGAAATTAGGTCATATTCATGAATTAATACAGGAACAACTGGAAGCTGGCCATATAGAACCTACCAATAGTCCTTGGAATATTCCTATATTTACAATACCTAAGAAGGCAAAGGGAAAATGGCGGTTGTTACATGACCTTAGAGCAGTTAATGCTACTATGCATGACATGGGAGCTTTGCAGCCTGGACTTCCCATGCCATCTCAAATACCTCTAAATTGGTCTTTTATAGTAGTAGATCTTAAGGATTGTTTTTTCACCATTTTCTTGGCACCTCAAGATAAACAAAGATTTGCCTTTTCAGTACCATCCATTAACAATGTAAAACCTATGAAAAGATATCAATAGAAAGTTTTACCTCAAGGAATGGCCAATAGCCCCACCTTGTGTCAGAAATATGTTGCTCAAGTTATCCCACCATTAAGAGAGAAATATCCTCAGCATTACATTATCCATTACATGGATGACTTGCTCTTAGCAAGCCCACAGGAAAAGCAGACTTTAGCAAAGTTTACCCAATAAGAGAAGGAACTCCCTAAATGGGGCTTAAAAATTGCTCTGAAAAAGGTACAAAGAGAAATGCCTTTCAAATACTTAGGAACTGTCCTAGCTGGTTTGGCTCAGTGGATGGAGTATCGGCCTGTGGACTCCAGGGTCCCAGGTTCGATTCCAGCAAGGGCACATGCCTGGGTTGCGGGCTTGTGCAGGAGGCAGCCAATCAATGATTCTCTCTCATCATTGATGTTTCTGTCTCTCTCTCCCTCTCCCTTCCTCTCTAAAATCAATAAAATATATTTTTTTAAAAACACACAAATACTGAGGAATCGTAATTGAAAACCAATGTATTAGGCCTCAAAAAGTAGAAATATGAAAGGATTGCCTTAAAACCCTAAATGACTTTCAGAAATTATTAGGGGACATTAAATGGTTAAGACCTTATCTAAGAATCTCTACAAGAGAAATAACAAATTTATTCAATATACTTATGGGTGACTCTGATCTTTCCTCACCTCAAACATTGACAGATGAAGCTAGGGAGGAGTTACTAAGAATTGAGCAGGCAATCTCCTCAACCCAAGTAGCATGGGTACAGCTGACATTGCCTTTATTAGGACAGATTAATCCTACTACAAATAGTCCCACTGGGGTCATCTTAAAAAATAAGGACTCTCCTGACATTACTGAGTGGGTCCACCTAGGGCATCAATCCTCTAAAACTGTGGTTACATACCAGTATATAGAACTCATAGCTCAATTAATATCTCAACGCAGAAAGTGCTGGAGGCAGATTATAGAGGAGAAGAGCCACAGTGCATTTATCTTTCCCTTACCAGGAAGCAGTTAGAAACTTTATTTCAGACTGATTTGAATTGGCAAATTGGAATAAGTAGATATTCAGGGGAACTCACACCCCTATTATTATACCAAAAAAAAAATCTAGGCAGGAATCTATTCCTGGAGCATTAACTGTTTTTACTGATGACTCCTCTAATGGCAAAGCTGCTTATCATACAGTAAATTCAGACTGAGTCATCCAGACTAGTCACACTTCTGTACAAAGGATTGAATTAGAAGCTATCAAGGCTGCACTGCAGGATTTCCAGGAGCCTCTCAATGTTATTTCTGATTCTGCCTATGCTGCTGGCCTAGTAAACAGAATTGAGACTGCTCGATTAAAATGGCTCAGTGACCAAAGTCTATTTATACTTTTTAAACAGGTACAGCAAAGACAATATCCCTTTTATATTACTCATATCATGGCTCATACCACCCTGCCTGGTCCATTAACAACAGGAAACACATATGCAAATAAGTCACTTTGTTACAGCAAGCCACAGAATCTCATCAGTTTTTACATCGGCCTGCCAAAATGTTGTCTAAACAATTTTTGATCCCTTGATAGCAGGCTAAACAGATTATCAAGGAATGTCCCACTTGTATGTTACATCTGCCTCAAGGGTATAATACAGGATTTAACCTTCAAGGATTGAAAAGGGACCATATCTGGCAGATGGATGTAACACATTATACTCCTTTTGGACATTTTGGGGCATTACATATCTCTGTAGATACCTTTTCAAAGGTCCTTTGGGCCCCTGCATCTACAGGGGAAATTATGAAACAGGTCATTAATCATTGCCTAGCTGTTTTGCCATATGGGAATTCCAAAAATTATTAAAACTGACAATGGACCTGCATACATAAGCTGTCATTTCCAGCAATTTTGTACAAAATGGAAAATTCAACACATTATGGGAATACCATACAATTTCCAGGGACAGGCAATTATAGAACACCAACATCAGTGGCTAAAATCCCAACTTGAAAAACAAAAAGGAGGAATACTAGGTAGACTACATTAAGACTTAATTACCTTAAATTTTTTCACTTGTAACGTTGATGGTAAGACCCCAATGGAGCTACACTGGTGTCATGATGCGGCAAAGGAAAAAGGCTTGGTCAGATAGAAGGATCCTGAGTCTGGTTTATGGAAGGGTCCCGACCCTTTGTTAACATTTGGTCGAGGATATGCTTGTGTATTTCCAGAAAACTCCTCCAAACCTGTGTGGATTCCTGCAAAGAACATCAAACTTCAACATGGATCCACAGAAGGAACTGACCAAACTAATGAGGACCTTGCACCTGGAGCCTCAACCTGTACCTGTGGCCACAGACAATCAACTACTCTGGCCCCAGATAACAATTATCCCAGGCAAACTTACAAACTGGTTCCTTAGATGCCTGGCAACAATTTAAAAAGGACATGGAAGAATTCAATCATTTTCATTGGATCTCCCTACATTTGCCTCTCAGCCTAACCACTATTGTCTGTCTCATTCTTGGTCTTGTGTGTTTAATTCTAGTCTGCAGATGCAGAATGAAAAGTGTTAAAAAGACTCAAGCCCTGCAGATGGCATACACTTTTCAAGATTTATTAAGAAAACAAAAAGGGGGAGATGCTGGGATCCACCACATAGCAGCATTGGCATGAAAGTGCAACAAGGAACTTGGAAGGCCATGGACCTTGGGCATCAGCAGGGCTGATGCCAGCACAGATTTCTCTTGCTGAGATTGCAGTGTCTCAAAGTGATTTCCTGACCTGATAATCTTTGAGTAAATGTTTACTGAGCTTTACTGATGTTTACTGACCCTTGATACTATCTGCTTACTACGTGCTCTGCCTACGTGCTTTGCTAAGGGCAAATGTGTAAACAAGTTGAATAAAAACAGGCAAGGCAAGGACTCGTGGTCCTTCTTCCCAAAAGAGGTTCCACCTGGCCCCCATGCTTAAAACTTATTTCTTGTGTAGTGTCTTCATTGTGTGTCAGTCCTCCTACAGGTTCTCCTGAACCCACCATGCAAGTTGCGACAAGAAGGCAGTGTGATGACAGAAGCTGAGGTTAGGGTATTGCACAGAAGGGATCATGACTCAAGGAGGGCAAGTGGCATCTAAAAACTTTGAAAGTCAAGGAAATGAAATCTCTCCTTAATGCCATCTTCTTGCCTTCTGCATCTTTTTTAGCCTAATCACAATTCTGGCCATTAAGCAGCTCCATTTCTATGCTATTCATGCCCAAGGTCTGCTTAAAGCTGAATTGGTAAATTCATCTTATTCCACCAATTTGAATCTTTCATGTTCCAGTGATATTCAAACAGTCCTTTAGCTTTCTAAACTCAATACTGTGCTTTGTAATTGTTTTCATGGCATCTGGAGTATCCATTATGCTGCTGTACCATATTATAAATGTCTAAAAGAACAGGGGTTATATATGCTTTGGGTTTTTTATCATGCTGATAGGGCGCCCGATTTTCTCACATCATGGCATACATAGAAAATAATAGAATTCACAGAACACACTTAAGTAAGTGTATGTTGTTGTTCGTGGCCAGGTTTCTGGCTACCCCAGCACCTGCCTGAGGGTCCAGTCAAAACTTGGAAGTTAACTCAAAACATGGAAGCTGAAAAACTTTCCTAGGTATTTAGTAACCCCTGTGATTTGATGGAGTTCAAGTCATGTTTGCAAACTCTGCTTGTTGACCAGGAATAATAAAAGTACTGGAATTTCTAAAATAAGATATATATGACTGTCAAAAAAAGAAATAATTTATGCTTTTTAGGACTGTAAATCATAAATTACTTTTACACATAACTTCATGACCATCACAAGAAGCCTGTGAGATAAATAGGCATTATTGCTGCTATTGTATAAATGAATAAGCTCAGACGTAGAGGAGCAAATTATTTCCCAAAGTTATCAAATGACAGAGCCAGACTAGAGCCTAGCATTTCTAGTTCATTGTCCTTCCCACCATGATGAATCAATGTCCCCAAATCTGATAGTGATGTTTCTAAAACACAGATAAAAATAGAAGCAAACTCATTTCTTTAAGTTTAAAATATAAGCTTAGAATTTTATATTCTAAGATCTGGGTGTTTTATTTTCATGTTTATTTTCTATTCGAATAAAAACGCATTAAATAGTATAAAAATTAACATAATAACATGGTTTTTATTTTGAAGAGGGATTTTAATATATTTTTATTGATTCAGAGAGGAAGGCAGAGGGAGAGAGAGATGGAAACATCAGTGATGAGATAGAATCATTGATTGGCTTCCTCCTGCATGCCCCCTACTTGGGATTGAGCCCACAACCCAGGCATGTGCCCTGACAGGAAATCAAACCTGGGACACTTCAGTCAGCAGTCTGATGCTCTATCCACTGAGCCAAACCAACTAGGACCATAATACTCACTTAGGTGAAAGACCCTCATGTATTCGCACTATTAAACATAAAAGTTTTTGGAAACTAATAACACCCACCCCGAATTGGTGAAGTATACTCAGCTGGTGAGACAGTTTGCAGCCGGGAAGTGCAGAGTTCCCCTGGAAAGGTAAAAAACAGATATCTGGGAAGGAAATTTTGCCAGACTTCTGAGCCCAGAGGTTCCAAGGGAGACCGCGCGCAGAACACAGCCATGTCTCTTGGGACAGGCACAGCCCCTGACTGGGGAAAGGAGATCTGCGGGACTATTGGCGCTGGGGGACTTGAGATCTGGGTTCCGTAATTACGGAGGACTGAGCCTAAAAGGGGCAGCCTGAAGTGCTGACAAGACCATGCAGTGGGGGTAAGAGAGGAGCTTACAGAGACTCAGCCTTCCCCGTTTCTGCAGCTGGCGTTTGTGTGTTTGTTTTCACTGAACCCGGTTCATAGGACATTTCGGATACAGACACTCACCCGTGCTGAGGAGCGGGAGAAGGTGCAGATGAGTGGAATCTGGGGAGAGGCTGGGGAGAGAAGGGGGGCCAGGAGAGGTGGCAGAAAATTGAGTGCTGAGTCACCCCTGAGCCCAGGACTTGGGCAGCCATTTTCCCCTGAGGACATAACTCCTAACTCCTCCCTCCAGCCCCCAGGCAAGGAATACAGCCACACCCAGATTCCACCCTGAATGAGATGAAGGATTAAAATGATCTGATTAGTCCCTGGGAGTTAACAGGGTCTGGCCTATAGAGGGGCTTTCAGTCCCAGCAACAACAACAACAACAAAAATCACAGACATTCCAGAAAACTGGGATCTTAAGCCAGCCAAAGGAATGACATTTCAATTTTTCATTTTTATTTTTTTATTATTATTTTGTTAGCTTTTTTTGTGTGTGCTTTTTTCTTTGTTTTCCCTTTTTTTGTTTGTTGCTTTTTTTTTGCTTCTTTCTTTGTTCTTTTTTTTTTGTTTGTTCCTTTATTTCCTACTTCTTTTCACATTACTTTTTCAACCACGTGAACAGCAGACACGTGAGTGGCGTGCTCTTGTCCAGGGAGTATCAGCCCTGTGAGCAGCCTGCCTCGAGCCTAAGAGAGGCAGCCTCATGTGGCCTGCCCCTGTACAAGGAGCAACAGCTGTGTGAGCAGCCCGCTTCCCCATCCGAAGAGCAGCAACCATGCAAGCAGTCCGACCTGTCTGAGGAGCAGCAGCCACACGAGCAGTCTTCCTACTTCTGAGGAGCGGCAGCCCTGTGCAGCCCGCCCCCATCCAAGGAGCAGCAGCTGCGCACAGCCCGCACCCTGCACTAGTCCGAAGAGCAACAGCTTCACAAGCATCTTGCCCTTGCCCAAGCAGCAGCAGCCGCACGAGCAGCCTGCCCAATCTGAGGAACAGCAGCTGTGTGAGCAGCCTGCCCCCATCCGAGGAGCAGCAGTTCTGTGAATGGCCCGGACCCATTAGAGGAGCAGAAGCAGCCACCCCAGTCAGAGGAGGAGCAGCCACAGGAGCAGACTGCCCACATCCGAGGAACGGCAACCCTACGCAGCACGCACCGATCCGAGGAGCAGAGCCACAACAGCCTGCACCTGTCCGACGAGCAGCAGCCAGTCCTAGGAGTACTAGCCCCACAAGTAGCCCACCACATCAGAGGAACAACAGCAAAGTGCAGCCAGCCCCCATTCAAGGATCAGCAGCCACGTGAGCAGTCTGTCCCAGTTCAAGGAGTAGCAGCTGCGTGTGTAGCCAACCCACATCCAAGGAACGGCAGCCTCGTGAGCAGCGAACCCTCTGCCTGAGGAACAGCAGCTGTGTGTGAAGCCTCCCCTCACCAGCCAGAGGAGCCACCACAACTGTGAACAGCACCCACCAGAGGAGCTGCTGTCAGCTGAGGAGCAGCTGCTACCACAACCACCTGAGGAGCAACCACAGCCCGAGGAGCCACTGCCACACAAGGAGCACCCCCTGAACAACTCAACATCTAGATATGTCGGTGAGATCAAACATGGGTAGACAAAGAAACCCCCAAAGGAAAGAAAAGGAGGACTCGCCAGAAAAGCAGCTAAGTGAAACCAAGGCATGCAGCATGACAGAAAAAGAATTCAGATTAAGGGTCCTAGAATGCCTAAACTGGATGGAGGAAAAAATCAACAACTTATGCAAAAATCAAGAAGAAACGGATAAAAAAAAAATCAACATCTTATGTAAGAATCAAAAAGAAATGGATGAAAAAATCAATAACTTATGTAAGAACCAAGAAGAAATGAAGAGTGATATAGTTGCAATGAAAAACACCATTGAAAGTTTCGACAGTAGACTAGGAGAAGCGGAGGACCGAATTAGCGAATTAGAAGACAGGGAAACAAAACACACTCAAAATGAACTGCAATTGGAGAAAAAAATTAAAAGACAGGAGGAGAGCCTAAGGGAGCTATGGGACAACATGAAACGAAAAAACATATGAAAAATAGGGGTGCCAGAACAAAAGAAATAGGAACAAGGGTTAGAAAACCTATTGGAAGAAATAATATCAGAAAACTTTCCTGAGGTGGGGAAGAAAAAAGTCACACAAGCACAGAGAGTCCCAAACAAGGTGAACGCGAAAAGACCCACAACCACACCAAGACACATCATAATTACCATGGCAAATGTTCAGGACAAAGAGAGAATCTTACAGGCTGCAAGAGAGAGACGGAAAGTTACATACAAGGGATCTCCCATTAGATTATCAAATGATTTCTCAACAGAAACACATCAGGCCAGAAAAGAATGGACGGAAATCTACAAAGTGATGCAAAGCAAAGGACTGAATCCAAGAATACTCTATCCAGCAAGGCTATCATTCAAAATTGAAGGGGAAATAAGAAGCTTCACAGACAAAAAAAGGCTAAGGGAGTTTATCACCACCAAGCCAGCCATGCAAGAAATGCTAAAGGGACTGGTGTAAAAAGAAGAAATAACAAGCTCAGAAAGAAAACAGCCACACACAAAAAAATAGAAATGGCTACAAACAAGTACCTTTCAATAATAACTATAAACGTAAATGGACTAAATGCTCCAATCAAAAGACATCAAGTGGCTGAATGGATAAAAAAATATGATCCAAATATTTGCTGTCTACAAGGGACCTACCTCAGAATAAGGGACTCACACAGAGTTAAAGTGAAGGGATGGAAAAATATCTTTCAGGCAAATGGAAATGAAAAAAAAAAAAATGGGGGAGCAAAACATATAGACAAAATACATCTCAAAGTGAAGGCCATAACCAGAGATAAGGAAGGCCACTTCATAATACTAAAGGGATCAATACAACAAGAAGATATAACCCTGGTAAACATATATGCACCCAATGCAGGAGCACCCAAATTCATAAAAAAACTCCTGGAAGATATCAAAGGAGAGATCGACAACAATACAATCATAGTAGGGGACTTTAATACACCACTGACACCACTGGATAAGCCCGCTAGACAAACAATCAGCAAAGAAACAGCAATCCTAAATGACTCACTAGATCAGATGGACTTAATTGACATCTTCAGAACACTTCACCCCAAAGCCATGGAATATACATTCCTCTCAGGTGCTCATGGGACATATTCAAAAATAGACCACATATTGGGTCACAAGCAAAGTCTCCCCAAATTCAAGAAGATTGAAATCATAAAAAGCTTCTTCTCAGACCACGATGGCATAATGTTAGAAATAAACTACAATAAAAACAACCCAAAATACTCAAACACTTGGAAGCTGAATAGCATGTTATTAAATATTGATTGGGTTACCAATGAGATCAAAGAAGAAATTAAAAACATCCTGGACACTAATGACAATGAAAACACAACAATCCAAAACCTATGGGACACAATGAAAGCAGTCCTGAGAGGGAAGTTTATAGCTCTACAGGCCTATCTCAAAAAACAAGAAAAAATGGTAGTAAATCATCTAACACTACATCTCAAAGAATTAGAAAGAGAGCAACAAGAAAAGCCCAGAGTGAGCAGAAGGAAGGACATAATAAAGATCAGAGCAGAAATAAATGACATAGACACCAAAAAACAATACATAAAATCAATGAAACCAAGAGCTGGTTCTTTGAAAGGATAAACAAGATTGATGAAGCTCTAGCCAGGCTCACCAAGAAGCAAACAGAGAGGAACCAAATAAACAAAATAATAAATGATAAAGGAGAAATAAAAACAGACCCCACAGAAATACAAATGATTGTCAACAAATACTATGGACAACTCTACTCCAACAAACTAGACAACCTGGAGGAAATGGACATATTCCTAGAAAAATACAACATTCCAAAACTTAATCAGGAAGAATCTAAAAATCTCAACAGGCCAATAACTAAGGAAGAAATTGAAGCAGTCATCAGAAAGCTTCCAGCAAACAAAAGCCCAGGACCAGACGGCTTCACAGGGGAGTTTTACCAAACATTCAAGGAAGAACTAAAACCTATCCTCCTCAGACTACTACAAAAAATCCAAGAGGAAGGAACACTTCCAAGCTCATTCTATGAAGCCAGCATCACCCTAATACCAAAACCAGGTAAAGACAACACAATGAAAGAGAATTACAGGCCAATATCCCTCATGAACATAGATGCCAAAATACTCAACAAAATCTTAGCAAATCGGATCCAACAGTACATCAGAAAGATCATACACCATGACCAAGTAGGATTTATCCCAGGAATGCAAGGATGGTACAACATCCGTAAATCAATAAACGTAATACATCACATAAACAAATTGAAAGAAAAAAACCACATGGTCATATCAATTGATGCAGAAAAAGCATTCGACAAAATCCAACACCCATTTTTGATAAAAACTCTCAGCAAGGTGGGAATAGAAGGATCATACCTCAACATAATAAAAGCCATATATGACAGGCCCACAGCCAACATCATACTCAATGGACAAAAACTAACACCATTTCCCCTAAAAACAGGAACAAGACAGGGATGCCCACTCTCACCACTCCTGTTCAACATAGTCCTGGAAGTATTAGCCATTGCAATTAGACAAGAAGAAGAAATAAAAGGCATCCAAATTGGAAAAGAGGAAGTAAAACTGTCCTTATTTGCAGACGACATGATATTATACATACAAAACCCTAGAGACTCCATCAAAAAACTACTAGACTTAATACATGAATTTGGCAATGTAGCAGGATACAAAATTAACCCCAAGAAATCTGAGGCATTTCTATACACCAATAGTGAACTTTCAGAAAGAGAGATTATAAAAACAATCCCATTTACCATCGCACCAAAAAAATTAAGCTACCTAGGAATAAACTTAACTAAAGAGGTAAAAGACCTCTACTCAGAAAACTACAGGACGTTGAAAAAAGAGATAGAGGAAGACATAAAGAGATGGAAGAACATACCATGTTCTTGGATTGGTAGAATCAACATCATTAAAATGTCCATACTACCCAAAGCAATCTATAAATTCAACGCACTTCCCATTAAAATACCAATGGCCTACTTCAAAGATCTAGAACGAACTCTCCAAAAATTCATCTGGAATAAAAAAAGACCCCGAATAGCTGCAGCGATCCTGAGAAAGAACAAAGTAGGTGGGATCTCAATGCCAGATATCAAGCTGTATTACAAAGCCACTGTTCTCAAAACTGCCTGGTACTGGCACAAGAACAGACATATAGATCAATGGAATAGAATAGAGAGCCCAGAAATCAGCCCCAACCAATACGCTCAATTAATATTTGACAAAGGAGGCAAGAACATACAATGGAGCCAAGATAGTCTCTTCAATAAATGGTGTTGGGAAAATTGGACAGATATATGCAAGAAAATGAAACTAGACCACCAACTTACACCATACACAAGAATAAACTCAAAATGGATAAAGGACTTAAATGTACGACAGGAAACCATAAAAATTCTAGAAGAATCCAAAGGCAACAAAATCTCAGACATATGCCAAAGCAATTTCTTCACTGATACAGCTCCTAGGGCAGTTGAAACTAAAGAGAAAATGAACAAATGGGACTACATCAAAATAAAAAGCTTCTGCACAGCAAAAGAAACCATCAACAAAACAACAAGAAAACCCACTGCGTGGGAAAACATATTTGCCAACGTCATATCTGATAAGGGCCTAATCTCCAAAATTTATAGGGAACTCATACAACTTAACAAAAAGAAGATAAACAATCCAATCAAAAAATGGGCAAAGGATCTAAATAGACACCTTTCAAAAGAGGACATTCAGAAAGCCAAGAGACATATGAAAACATGCTCAAAGTCACTAATCATCCGAGAGATGCAAATCAAAACAACAATGAGGTACCATCTCACACCTGTCAGAATGGCTATCATCAACAAATCAACAAACGACAAGTGCTGGAGAGGATGTGGAGAAAAAGGAACACTTGTGCACTGCTGGTGGGAATGCAGACTGGTGCAGCCACTATGGAAGACAGTATGGAGTTTCCTCAAAAAGCTGGAAATGGAACTCCCATTTGACCCTGTGATCCCACTTCTAGGAATATATCCCAAGAAACCAGAAACACCAATCAGAAAGGATATGTGCACCCATATGTTCATAGCAGCACAATTCACCATAGCTAAGATCTGGAAACAGCCTAAGTGCCCATCAGTAGATGAATGGATTAGAAAACTGTGGTACATCTACACGATGGAATACTATGCTGCTGTAAAAAAGAAGGAACTCTTACAATTTGCAACGGCATGGATGGAGCTGGAGAGCATTATGCTAAGTGAAATAAGCCAGTCAATGAAGGAAAAATACCACATGATCTCACTCATTCATGGATAATAAAGACCATTACAAACTTTTGAACAATAATAGATACAGAGGCAGAGCTGCCTCAAACTGATTGTCAAACTGCAGTGGGAAGGCCAGAGAGGGTTGGGGGGCAGAAGGGAGGGGAGTAAGAGATCAACCGAAGGACTTGTATGCATGCATATAAGCATAACCAATGGACATAAGACACGGGGGGGGGGGGGGGGCCAGGGGATTGTCAAGGGCGGGGAAAAAAAGGACACATATGGAAT
>NW_005369591.1:403515-405206 GCF_000412655.1 Myotis brandtii | reverse complement strand
GGGGGGGGTAAGAGATCAACCAAAGGACTTGTATGCATGCATATAAGCATAACCAATGGACATAAGACACTGAGGGGTAGGGGAGGCCAGGGGATTGTCAAGGGCCGGAAAAAAAAAGGAGACATATGTAATACTCTTTGTAATACTTTAAGCAATAAAACAATTAAAAAATAAAAATAAAATAAACATAAAAGTTTTTAAGTTTTACAGTTAACTGCTGAGGTAGCAAACTGCAGCCCAATGGGGAAGTGCTACAAGGTATTTGAAGATAAGAGAATGGCTCAAATAGAGAAACCAAATGCATTATGAAAATTGCTTAGGGGTCTGCATGGCTGGAGGAAAAAGAAGACATATATCGCTGCCCTTGAGAAATATGAACAGCTAAATTTTTTTACTTTTATATCACCTATTGAAGTCAGCAACTTCCTTCAGGAAGAATCAATAAAGCAGTTGCATACTTAGAATGAATATCATTATACTATCTATTATTCCCCTATTCAGCCATAAAATGAAAAATAATTTAATTTATTAAAATTAGAAGGGTGATAATATGGTACCTTCCATAAGCCGCATGCAGGCCTCTCCAAAATAATACTGTCATCATTCTGGGTGCTCCCAGGATCTAGCAAAAGATGAAAATAATTCACTATGAAGTTTGTTAATTCTGTCACCTAATAATTATTAATTTAATAAAACAATTGCTTTAAAGAAATTATTTTACCAGGAAGCATATTTGTGGGAAGGAGGTTAGTTGTGTTTCAAACACTAGAAATGTTAAGTTTTGGTGTTCTTCCTTTGTTCATTCAAACAAGCCTTGGCTGAAGCAGTTTTCTGTATCCCCTCTATATTATGCTAGTTTTTCTGAGTGG
The DNA here is from genome assembly GCF_000412655.1 of Myotis brandtii. Lineage (NCBI taxonomy): Eukaryota > Metazoa > Chordata > Mammalia > Chiroptera > Vespertilionidae > Myotis > Myotis brandtii. The sequence continues at coordinate 404,337 of NW_005369591.1, read as the reverse complement.
TTACTTTTAAAATGGAAATGGCTTGATAAGCAAATAAGGATGACATGTGATACCAATTACAATAGATTCTAGAGTTTAAAATCTAGCTGTATCTCTTATTTGTTACTTAACAATTCCTAAATCTCAGATTCCCATCTATAGAATGGGTGATTTAAAAAAAATCATTCCTGAAAAACCAAGATGGCAGCATAGGTAAACACCAGAAATTGCTGTCTCGCACAACCACTTCAAAAATACAACTAAAAGACAAAACGGACATCATCCAGAACCACAGGAAGGCTGGCCAAGTGGAAATTCTATAACTAGAAGGAAAGAGAAAAGCACACTGAGACTCAGAGGAGGTGGGGAAGTAAAGTGCAGAGGTACAGTACGGAGGCACACATGGAAAGCGCTGGCAACTGAGGACGCGACTGTCTTTTTCAATCGGGAGGGAGACACAAGCTCCTGACATCTCTGACCTCCAGTTCAGGGCGAGTCTGGCAGCGGGTGGAACTCGAGGGCGGCTTTCTCTCAGAGGTGCTTTCAGCGATTACCGGGACACTGAGATGCGGGGCCTGTTAGGGTAGGACTGAGGAGCAGCCATAGCTGCTTGCTCTGCCCTATTGATCCCCTGAGACCCCACCCCACCCAAGCTTTGGGCAGAGGCTTTTGCATATGAAAGGCCTGGCCCTTTGCAATCTGAAAATTACCCAACAAACTGCAGCTGGGTCAGAGGGACCCAGAACTTCCAAAAGAAGGCCCAAGGCCCCACAGCAGCTTGCAGTGCTTCACAGCTGGGCCTCATCTGGGCACCTCCAAACCCCAAACAAAGAAGAGGAATCT
>NW_005369591.1:384682-402261 GCF_000412655.1 Myotis brandtii | reverse complement strand
GGGCATAGAAAGGAAATGGACTGCCTCCTCTGGGGGGGGGGGGAAGGTGTTTTGGGGGTGGGGGAAGAGACTGAACAAAATCGTACACCTATGGATGAGGACAGTGTGGGGAGGGAGGTAAGGGCAGAGGGTGGGCTGGGAACCGGGTGGAGGGGAGCTATGGGGGGAAAAAAGAGGAACAACTGTAATAATCTGAACAATAAAGATTTAATTAAAAAAAAAGAAAAAAAAGTCTTTGCCAAAGGAAAACATGAGCAATGCATCAAACAATTCTATTGCTATTTCTTTCTATTTTCAAATGGCTTTCATTGCCAGAGGTTTTGTTCCAAAATTCCACATTTCAGAGTTTGCATATACCACTATTCTTTTTCATCTTAAATATCATTGCCATGTATAGACTATTTTCAGAAAATGTTGAGCTGAATGGGTGAAATAAATAATTTGGTGAAAAACAGTAAGATCGATATAATTATAAAAAAAATCAGTCCTACTCAACAGGGATTGTTGTTTCTAATAAGATGCTACATTTATAGTGCTCAACACAGTATCTAGCACCTTGTACCTTCTTTAGCCAGGGTTTTTCTCCTCAATTAATTTCAGAAAATGCTTTATCTCTGCAGTTGTTCCAAACCAGTACAAAGCATTAGAGCTGCCAGGTGAAGAAACTTCATTTTAGACCCAGAGATGCAAATGCATTAAAAAAAATCTTGTTAGAAAGCTGGAGGTACCACATTGCTGGACTTCAGATTATACTACAAAGCAATAATAATCAAAATAGGATGACACTGGCAGAAAAAAAAGACACAGACCAATGGAACAGACTTGAGATCCCAGAAATAAAACCACATATATATGGGAAAACAAATTATGACAAAGAGCTAAGAACACAATGGAGAAAAGAAAGCTTCTTCAATAAATGGTGCTGTGGAAACTGGAAAGCCACATACAAAGAATAAAACTAGACTGCTATTTGTTACCATCCACAAAAATTAACTCAAAATGGATCAAAGACCTAAATATAAGATCTGAAACATAGAGAAAACATAGGTACTAAACTTATGAAAGTTGGTCTTAGCGGTGATTTTATGAATTTGACTTCCAAAAAGAAACAAATGGAACTACATCAAACTACAAAGCCTCTGCACAGCAAAACCAAACCAAAAGGCAACCAACTGAATGGGAAAAGACATTTGCAAACAAAAAAGATGTTAATATCCAAAAACTCAACAGAAAACAACAACAACAACAAAAAACTCTCAAACAACCCAAATAAAAAATGGGCAGAGGACTTGAACAGACACCTCTCCCCAGAAGACATGCAAATGGCCAATGGGTTTATGAAAAACTTCAACTTCACCAGCTAAAAGGGAAATGCAAATCAAAACTACAATGAGATACCACCTCACACCTCTTAGAATGGCTATTATCAACCAGACAAGAAATAACAAGTCTTGGATAGGCTGTGGAGAAAGGGAACCCTCATTCACTGCTGGTGGGAATGTAAACCAGTACAGTCACTGTGAAAAATAGCTTTTAGTTTCCTCAAATTTTAAGAATACAGTTACCATATAATCCAGCAACCCCTCTTCTGGGTATCTAGCCAAAAAATTTCAAAACATTTATTTGTAAAAATATATGTATCCCAATATTTATTGCAGAATTATTCATGGTGGCCAAATCACAGAAACAACAAGTGTCCTTCAATGGATGATTGGAAAAAGAAGATCGACCTCTTTGAGCCCCAGTTTTTTTGTGAGTCAAATGAGAAGAATTAATTCTTTTTGTAGAATTGAGGTGAAGGCTATAGATGAGCTGTGTAGGACCTGGCACATTGTAGATGGTTAATAAACAAAAGCTGTTATAATTAGTATTACAATCTCTCCTGGAAGAGCTTTTGTGTGTTTAGCTTATTCTATATCTATACATAATTCTAAAGAATACTTCAATATTTGGTTTGGTATAGTATCACAAACCTTTTAATTTTTATAAAGAGATAAAAATTTTATAAATATATTTTCTCAAGGTTACTTTTATATGTATCTAATGACATCTAGTCATTCTAATGCTTATAAGTCTTAATCCAAGATTACACTATAAGCAAAAAAAAAAATTCTAACAGCATTTTGATGAAACAGTATAATTCATTTGGGGCAATTGACAAAGCTCATAAAGCAAGACATAAAGGGGGTGAAATTACTTTCCAACCGGTTGGCAGATGTCTCCATTCTGTTTGCTTCCAACATCAAGAACAAAAGCTACATTTTTAGAATAGTATTGAAGCGGAATAACTGGATACAAGGTGACATTCTTGAGCTAGGAAGAAATGATAAAAAGAACAGCAAAAATGAGGAGCAAAAAGAAAAGTCAATTAAAAAAAAAAACCTGCTTATAATACATAGCTTGAACCAGCTGACATAAGCACATTTTTAAGATGTGGTAAACTTTTTCCTCAAGGTTTTAACATTGAAAGTGAATCCCCCCTCTCCTGGGAGTGGGGAGGGAAAACACACCATAAAACCTATGCAACCTTGAAGGAGGAGAAAATGGCAGCTGAATAGGCAGACCTGTTGGGCACCTTGTCCCAGGGCCAGGATGGAAATACACCTGGAATTTGCAACTGAGGTCCAGCTGAGGAGGTGGCTTATAACAAGGAAGATCAGAAGGTACCTAGAGACTGGTAGGAAGGGTGAGATCCTGAGAGGGGGGTTGCCTGGAGAAGAGGGTGCTGAGCTATGGGGAGAACTGTTCTGGGAGCACACACACCCACCTGCCATGGCAGTGGCAGGAGCGCCTTCAGACCTGCAGCAGTGTGACCTTCCATGGCACAACCCACAGCACCGGTATCATCAAAGCAGCTACAAAAGGTAGCAAGACTGCTGGCTGCAGCAGAGTCTAGACCTAGCAGACCACAGCCAGTGGAGGAGAGAACCACAGTTTCAATTGCTTATTTTTTTGTTTGTTTGATCTCTAAACCCAAAACACCGGAGTTTTCATTTGCAACCATACACCCAAGGCATTGGCACAAGGAGGGAGGTGCGAACTTGAGGTGCCCGAGGAAAGGCGAGGGTGAGAAGCAAGGCAGGGAGACTTGGAAAAGCAGTAGCCAGAAGTCTTTCATTGAGTCATTGTGGGAACCATGCCAGAAACCCCAGATAGTCAAGGCCTTGTTGTTAGTACACTTGAGTGGCCAAGGCACTCTGAACATGGTAATCTTAATCAGAATGTTCAAAGCTAGGATACTATAAGCAGGTGCAAGGCCACAGCAACCTCACAGTATACTGCGCACATTTGCCCTTTTATAACCCAAATGATTGGTGTCATTATTGGCTAGAGGCCTCTGTTGTCTAAGTGGTATAATACATGGTACCTGCCAGCTAGAGTGTGCTGGAGAAGCTGGGGAGAAAAGGAAGGCTCAGAGAATGTAGTTGCTGCTGGGAGAAGAGTGAAGGAAAAGGCTGGAGAGAGAGGAGAGGCCAGAGAGGCAAGAGTGGAGAGCTAGGTGCCAGTACTATGTGAGGCGGTGAGTCTAGGGGCAGCATGTGTCTGCTCAGATAATAACTGTGGGTACAGAGACGGATACTGCTTTGTGGTAAAGATGTATTTGTTAACCAGCAAGTGTGCGGCTGCCTGAATGAAACTGCTGTGAAAGATACAATGGGGCCTTGACTTACGAGTGTCCCGACTAACGAGTTTTTCGAGATACGAGCCGTCTCTCTGCCGATTTTTTGCTTTGAGTTGCGAGCTAAAATTCGGGTTACGAGCCAGCTTCAGATACCCCACCACTAGTTGGCGCAGTGAACGTCACAGTGAATGCCACAACATCAGCCCAGCATCACGTGTCTCACTCGTTCACTTTAAGATTTGACATATGAGTAATTTAAGTTACGAGCTCCGCCACGGAACGAATTAAACTTGTAAGTCAAGGCCTCACTGTAGTTTCGTCTGATGGCTATATGGCCACTGGCTTCTACAATAAAGAATCATTCTTATACACCCACAAGTTCTCATGACTTCTCCATCTACCACCTGGCTTCCAAGAAGGTCCAGTCCTTGGCAGAGGGGCTCAGACCCAACAGTTAGTGAAATAGGCAGGGTTTGAGAAGGAAACTTCCCCCACAGTTGGCATAGTAGTTAGTAGGATTCAAAAGAATATATGGACTCAGAGCAGCTGAGCTCTAGCTGTTTCTAACAGTCGTTTGTATGATTTTAAACCAAAATGGCCATTTTCCCTGGGAGGAGCTTCGTGGGGGGAGGGTGGGACCCCACACTAGTTGATGCAGCCTGTCACATCATGCATTTTGAGCTTTACAGAAGAAACAAAGGCAGAGGCCAAGCTTACAGGTCTGAACAGTCTCAAGGAGTCCTCAATGACAAGAATGGAGTAGGGGCCATCTGCCCCACTATTCTAGGAACCAGACTGATAAAAACTTCAGGATCTCAGCTAACCCCATTGGTCTCCATACAAAGACCTCTGTCCAGCCAAGGGCAGAGAGCTCTGGGGCAGGAAAAAACACCCATCATATTCCCTGAAAAAACACACAACAAAACAAAACAAAAAACCCAGCCCCAAACCCACCTAAACCCCTGTCAGAAACAGACTCTTGAGTTATTAAGATTGACAGCTGGTGGACAGGCAAAGAGGATAGGTTGGCCCATCCTGCTTGAAGGCAAGGCCTGTGGAGATAGACAAGAGCAGTGAACCAGTGGATTGCTTGGAGCTTCAAGCAGGTTGCTGAAAGCCAAAAAACAGTGCCTGACAGTTCCTAGTACATAAGTACCTAAAAGGAAGCCCAGAATTGTCAGACAGAATAGAAAAGTGGGGCCCTAAGCCAGATCCCACAAGGCATTAAAACTTGGCTGAAGCAAATGACACTTCACTTCTTTTTTTTTTTTTTTTTTTGGCACCTTTTTCTTCCTCTCTTCTGTTTTTCCTCCTGTTTTTCATCTCCTTTCTCCTTTTTAGTTTTTCTCTTTCATTTCTTTTTCCCACTTTTAAAATTAATCTTCCTTGTCTATCTGCATTATTGATTTGTTATTATTCCAGTCGCTGTTGTTTTGTTCATATATCTAATTTCCACTTCCCTGCTCCTACTCAATTTCCCTTTCTCTTTTCTTTTTTTCATTATTCAATTTTTTTAATTTTTTTCTACCTTCTTTTTCTCTTTTATTCTTCTCCTAATTTCTTAAATTGTTTCGCTTCCTAAATTTAGGACTATCTGCTCTCTCCTCTATTCTCTTTTATAATTTTTTTTTTCTTTCTTGTCTTCTCATTTCTTTTTTCTATCCTTTATTCTAAACCAGTATCCTTCCCCTATTCCTCTAATTTTTAATGTTATTTTCTTTATTTAAGCTCTGCAACTACAGATTCTGCCCCCCTCTTTTTTGAGTGTTTTTTTGTTTGTTTGTTTCTATTTTTTTGTTTATTTTTTCATTGTGTTTTCTCCCCATGTTTCTTTCTTTCTTTTTTTTCTATTATTTTTTGCACACTTTTCTCTTTCCTTATTCTCTTTTCTCTGATGGTCTCTTTTGTTGGGGCTATAGAGGTCTTGTGTACATTCATGTTCTCTTCCTTCTGCATTGTGTCTTATCTTGCTATATTTTGTGCTGTTTGGTCAGCACCTCCACAATGACTACCACAATGTAGTAGGGAGTGAGTCACATAATCACACACTCTGAGAAGTGACTCCATCCATGAATGGGACAATACCATTCACCCAAATATATCAAGAGAACCCAAATATTTCAAGTAGGGGGCCTCCCTAGAACACCCAGTCCAGGAGACCTGAGAGACTGTACCACTGGGTCCCACAAAACATCTAATACATAAGACCAACCCCCAATATCTGGGGGTCACAGCAGTTTGATCTAATACATAGAAACAAATAAAAAGGAACAGCAAAAATGGGGAGACAAAAAAGAATCCCAAAATGAAAGAAAAAGAAGAATAACTCAAAAAGAAATTAAATAAAATGGAGGCAAGTAATTTGTCAGAGGAAAAAAATTCAGATTAATGGTTATAAGGATGCTCAAACATCTGAATGAGAATTACATGCAACTCAATGAGAATTATAAGGAGCTGAATGAGAAATGCACCAACATGGATAAGAATCAAGAGGAAATGAAGAATGACATAGTGGCAATAAAGAACACAATGGAAGGTTTCAACAATAGACTAGAAGAAGCTGAAGACCAAATCAGTGAGTTAAAAGACAGAGTAGAAAAACAACTAATCAGAACAGCAATTGGGAAAAAAATTACAAAGCAGGAGAAGAGTTTAAGAGACCTTTGGGACACTGTGAAATGACTCAACATCAGCATCATAGGGATGCCAGAAGGAAAAGAAGCTAAGCAAGGAATAGAAAACCTGTTTGAAGAAATAATGAAAAAAATCATCCCTGGGGTGATTTCAGAAATAATGAAGAAAAAAGTCACATAAGTCAAGGAAGCATAGAGAGTCCCAATAAAGATGAACCCAAAAAGACCCACACCAAGACATATCATAATTAAACTGACAAATGTGAAAAACAAAGAAAGAATCCTAAAGGCTTTAAGAGAGAGACAGAAAGTTACCCATTAATTAGACTATCAACTGATTTCTCAAGAGAAACACATAAGGCTAAAAGGAAATGGCATGAAGTATACAAAGTGATGCAAAACAAGGGACTGAATCCAAGAATACTCTATTAGCAAGGATATCATTCAAAAATTAAAGTTGAAATCAGGAGCTTCTCAGAATAGAAAAGGCTAGTGGAGTTTATTACTACCATACCAGCAATGCAAGAAATGGTAAAGGTACTGTTGTAAAAAGAAGAAATACAAAGGGAAGAAGGAACGCAGGCTTAAAGAATAAAAATGACAACAAATAAGTACCTATCCATAATAACCTTAAATGTAAATGGATTAAATGCTCCATTCAAAAGACATAGGGTAGATGAATGGATAAGAAAACAAGACACATATATGTGCTGCCTATAAGAGACCCACCTCAGAACAAAGGACTGAAAGTGAAGGGATGGAGAAAATTTTTTTCAGACAAATAAATGAAAAAAAAACTGGGGTAACAATACTTATATCTGACAAAATAGACCTTAAAGTGAAGGACATAAGAAGAAATAAGGAAGGCCACTTCCTAATACTGAAGGGAACCAGGAAACAACAGGCTATACCTCCAGTAAACATATATGTGCCCAATACAGGAGCATCCAAATATCTAAAAAATACTTCTGGAAGATATCAAGGGAGAGACTGACAGAAATACCTTCATAGTAGGGGACTTTTATGTCCCACCAATATCACTGGATAAACCTTATAGACAAAAAACAACAACAAGGAAACAGCAATCCTAAATGACTTTCCAGATCAAATGGAACTAACTAACATCTTCAAAACATTTCAGCCCAAAGCTATAGAATATATATTCGTCTCAAGTGCACATGGGACATTTTCAAAGATAGACTACATATTAGGACACAGGTTAAGTCTCTACAAATTGAAGAAGATTGAAATCATATCAAGCATCTTCTCTGATCACATGGCATAAAAGTAGAAATCAACTACAATAAAAAACAATCAAACACATGGAGGCTAAATATCATGCTATTAAACAATGAATGGGTTACCAAAGAGATCAAAGAAGAAATAAAAAACATCCTGGAAACAAATGAAAATGAACACACAACAACAAAAATCTGTGGGACACAGTGAGATTAGTCCTGATATCGAAATTCATAGCACTACAGGCCTACCTCAAAAAACAAGAGAAACTGGCAATAAGGTATCTAACACTACAACTTGTAGAATTAGAGAGAGAACAAAAAGAAAAGCCAATAATAAGTAGAAGGAAATAATAAAGATTAGAGTGAAATAAATGACATAGAGACCAAAATAACAATACAAAGATCAATAGAACCAATAGCTGGTACTTTGTAAAGATAAACAAGACTGATGAACCTCTAGCCAGGCTCAGCAAGAAACAAAGAAAGAGGACTCAAATAAACAAAATCAGAAACAAAAGAGGTGAAGTAACATCTGACCCCATAGAAATACAAGGGTTGTAAAACAAACAAACAAACAAACAAGCTATGAATGACTTTATTCCAACAAACACAACAACCTGTACAAAATGGACATATTTTTAGAAAAATACAACTTTCCAAAATGCAATCATGAAGGGTCAGAAAACCTAATAGTCCAATAACTACTAATGAAAATGAAGCAGTAATAAAAAACTCCCAGCAAACAAAAGTCCTGGTACGGACGGTTTCACAGGGATTTTACTAAATAGTCAATGAAGAACTAACACATATCCTCCTCAAACTGTTCCAAAAAATTCAAGAGGAAGGAACACTTCCAAGATTTTCTAATGGCCACCATTACCTTAATTCCAAAACCAGGTAAAGACATGACAAAGGAAGAGAACTATAGGCCAATATCCCTGATGAACATAGATGCTAAAATCCTCAACAAAATTTTAGCAAATCAGATCCATCAATACATTAAAAGGATCATACAGCATGACTAAATAGGATTTATTTTGGGGATGCAAGGCTGGTACAATTTTGAAAATCAGTAAATGTAAATCAGCACATTAACAGATTGCAAGACAAAAATCACAGGATCATATCAATTGATGCAAAAAAAAGCATTGGACAAAATTCAACACACTTTTTAAATAAAAACTCTCAGCAAGATAGGAATAGAGACATAATAACATAGGAAAAGCCATATATGCAAACCTACAGCCTTCATACTCAATGGGTAAAAACTAAAACCATTTCCCCTAAGAAAGGATAAAACAGGGGTACCCACTTTTACCACTCTTGTTAAACATAGTACTGGAAGTCTTAGTAATAGCGATCAGACAAGGAGAAGAAATAAAAGGCATCTGAACTGGAAATTAAGAAGTAATATTCTCATTATTCACAGAAGACATGATACTGTTCATAGATAACCCTAAATACTTCACCAAGAAAAACTACTATATTTAATAAATGAATTCAGAAATATAGCAAGATACAAAATTAACCACCAAAAGTCCATAGTATTTTTATACACCAATAATGAACTCACAGATAGAGAAACTAAAGAAAACCCCATTTACTATTATAACAAAAAAATTAAGATACTTAGGAATAAACTTATCCAAGGAGGTAAAGGAGCTGTACTCCAAAAGCTACAGGACAATGATAAAAGAGATAGAGGGAGATATAAACAAGTGGATGAATATATCATATTCATTGATTCATAAAATCAACATCATTAAAATGTCCATACTAACCAAAGCAATCTATAGATTCAAAGCAATCCCTATTAAAATACTAAGGTCATATTCCACAGACCTAGAGCAAACACTCCAAAAATTTATATGGAATAAAAAGGATCCCAAATATCCCCAGCAATCTTAAGAGAGCCAAACAAAGTTGGAGGAATCGCAATACCAGATATCAAGTTATACTACAAAAGCTACTGGACTCAAAACAGCTGGATACTAGCACAAGAACAGGCATATAGATCAATGGAACAGAACAAAGAACCCAGAAATAACCCATGCCACTATGCTCAATTAATGTTTGACAAAGGAGGCAAGAACATACATTGGAGCAGAGATAGTCTCTTTGATAAATGGCGTGGAAAATTGGACAAGGACATGCAAAAAAATGAAACTAAACCACCACTTACACCATACACAAAAATAAACTCAAAATGGATAAAAAACTTAAATGTAAGATGTGTAACCATAGAAGTCCTAGAAGAAACCATAGATACCATAATCTCAGACATCTCCATAGCAATGTGTTTACCAATATATCTCCTAGGTCAATGGAAACTAAGGAGAAATTTTTAAAAATGGGACTACATTAAAATAAATAGTTTCTTCACTGCCAAAGAAATCACCAACAAAATAACAAGAGAACCCTCTTCATGGGACAACATATTTGCCAATGATACATCTGATAAGGGGTTAATCTAAAAAATATATAGGGAACTCATACAACTTAACAAAAGGAAGACAAACAATTCAAATAAAACATGGACAAAGGACCTAATTAGACACTTCTCCAAAGAGGACATACAGAAGGCCAAGAGACATACGAACAAATGCTCAAAGTCACTAATCACCTGAGAGATGCAAATCAAAGTGACAATCATATATCACCTTACACCTGTCAGAATAGCTATCATCAACAAATCAACAAATGACAAATGTTGGCAAGGTTTTAGAGAAAAGGGAACCCTCATACACTGCTGGTGGGAATGCAGACTGCAGCAACTGTTGTGGAAAACAGTATGGAGTTTCCTCAGAAAATTAAAAATGAAACTCCCATTTGACCCAGTCATCCCACTTCTATGAATATATCCTAAGAAACCTGAAACACTCATCAGGAAGAAAATATGCACCCCTATGTTCATAGCAGTGCAATTTACAATAGCTAAGATATGTAAACAGCCTAAGTGCTCATCAACAGATAAGTGGATAAAAATGTTGTGGTACGTTTACATAATGGAATACTATATGACAATTATAAAGAAACCAGAGGCCTGGTGCATGAAATTAGTGCACAGAGGGGGCGGGTCCCTCAACCTAGCCTGTACCCTCTCGCAATCCAGGACCGCTGGCTCCTAACCGCAGGCCTGCTTGCCTGGCTGATCGCTCCTAACCACTCTGCCTGCTTGCCTCATTGCCCCTAACCACTCGCCTGCCTGCCTGATCACCCCTAACCGCCTCTGCCTGCCTGATCACCTCTAACTGCTTGCCTGCCTGCCTGATCACCCCTAACCACTTGCCTGCCTGCCTGATCGCCCCTAACCACCTCTGCCTCGGCCCCGCTGCAGCTTCGTCTAGAAGGACATCCAGAATGACCTTCAGAAGGTTGTTCGGCTGTGCAGTCTAATTAGCATACTACGCTTTTATTATTATAGATAACTCTTACCATTTGCTCCAGCATGGATGGTCCTGGATAGTATTATGCTAAGTGAAATAAGCCAGTCAGAGAAAGATAATTATAACAGGATCTCACTGATATGTGGAATCTAATGAACCAAATAAACTGATGAATAAAAAAAGATCCAGAGACATAGAAACATGAACACACTGTTGAACCTCAGAGGAAAGGCAAGGCAGGGGGTAGGAAGAGATCGACCAATGAACTTGTATGCATATATGCATAACCCATGTACACAGACAATGGCGTGTTGAGGGCCTTGGGGGGCGTGTTGGGAGCAGGCTGTTAGAGGTTAATTGGGGAAAAGAGGATCAAATGTAACACTTTCCATAATAAATATTTTTAAAACTGGAAAGTGAATCTCCTGTGAGGGCCCAAGAAATCTGACACCCAGGCTACCTTCACTAGCTGTTCTGTAAGCACACAGGGCTAAAACAACAAAATGTTATGGCATTTTAGCACAATAGTTCATATTTATTCTATAACACTATTGTAAGAGATGTCACTAGACTCCAAGGAAACAAGTTTGAGTTTCCATTTCCTCATTGTTATTCATACCTAATAAAAAATAATGAAGCCAAGTTGTAAAGATGGTGCATCTATCTATCTTCATATGAACGAGAATTTCTGTATATTTACTAATTCCACAGGAAAAAAAAAACCTTTGGAAAAATATTTATCATGCTAATAGAATTACAAAAGAATTTTAACACCCAGGAATCAAGTTTTATAAATAATCATCCAAATAAAAATATTCCACCAAAACTATGGCAAACCAACTAGAAGATCTGCTTTCCAAAGTTTAGTAAATGAACATATGGTCTTTTCCCACAGCAAAAATAGTTGGTGTGTGAAAGTTATTAATATTAAAATCTTTAAGTCACCACTTGTTTTTCTAAGTTTATATTCTTAAAATTGTGTCCAAATAGGAGCTTCCTTAAGCTGCGATTAGAGGGCATAAAGGAATAACTGTGGAGATCAAAATCCTACAGATCCCCAAATTAACCCTGAGCAAAATAGCTACCACTTAGTTTCAAAAGAAGAATTTATAAAACATGAACAGTAGAAATAATTTATATGTGAGAAGAAAGCTTTGATGAAAATAGCCAGCCATAAAGAAATTAAGGTGCTAGTAGAATATTGTACATCTAAAAGACCGAAGCAAATAACTAAAGTTTTAAAAAGTTTAGTTTGATAATCTCAAAATTAGATTTTATCTATTAGTTATGGGAGCATGTAAAAAAATAAGAAAAGAAAGAGGGATGGGTAGTCAGGAAGGGAGACAGAAGCAAGATGAAAGAGGTAAAATCAGATTTCAAATTTTGACTCATGACTTGGAAAAATATGAAGAAAAGAATCAGAAATATATTGCTCTTTGAAAAGCATAGGATCAATTTCAAGGCATCAAAATCTACCCCTGACCCCAACAGGCTTATTTTTGGTTTATGTACAAAACGTGTTTCTTATTTAAGGGCAATGACAATAAAAGCTTGGTCAACAGAAAGTGGATCTCAGACACAGGAAAATACACCAACTTTTTCTATTATTTATACCACTTGTTTTAAAGGATTTAAAATGTATATTCCATTTATAAATGCCATGCTTAAAAATTATAAGGTAAATAAATCCATACCCATTTAGAAACATAACTTCCCCCCACCCAAATAAATGTTAATTAAGCTGGTACCAATCCAGCAATGTATCTTTAACTCAGGGGGGAAATTTTACATCTTATAATTGAAAACAACATAAAAACCTCTTTTATATTGGATGTCTCCTTTGTAGCAATCACTTTTTCCTTTACTGAATCCCAAAATAAATTTACAATATCAATCCCTTTCTTTAATTTACAAAAGAGGAAAATCCCAAGATTGCCCTCAAACAGAAGGAACACAGCCTCAATATGTTTCTATCACACTATGAAGACTGTTAAGACTCCTATGGGGCACTTTGACATAAATCCTATAAATTTCCTACTTAAATTTTCAAACAGGGGAAACCAGAAGTACATAGGAGAACATAAACCCACCTTTTGGAGATGGTTCTGTACTAGTCTGTGTTGCTAAAGGGTACTAAAAGGGCCATAAGGAAGTGGAATTATACTGAACAGGATCTTAGACTCCACATCATATTTGTAAACACAGACTTCTGTAAAGTGCACAGAGACAAATGGGGAAATTTTTTCAACAATGTGGATTGGGAGGGAGGCAATTAGAGAGACATTTACCCCATGGGACCCATACATCTAATTTCCACAGACATAAATGAAATAGGTAGCAAATACAGTGTCTACTTATACAGAAACACATGTCATTACTAACTTTAATTGTTTCATTTTCACTTCCTACTTCATTTAATATGTGGACAAAACTTATACAAAGGCTAAAAAGTACTAAATATCACAATTTATTCTTCATCCTTTTAAAAATGTTTTTATTATTTTTTTTATAGAGAGAGGAAGAGAGAGGGAGAGAGATATAGAAACTTTGATGAGAGAGAAGCATCAATCAGCTGCCTCCTGTATGTCCCCGACTGGGAATCCAGCCCGAAACCCAGGCATATTCCCTGAACGGGAATGGGAATTGAACCAGGGAACTTTGATGCATGGGACAACGCTCAACCAACTAAGCCACACTGACTGGGCTATCCTTCATCTTAAATTCCATCACAGAATACTTGATATGTCTTTGTTGACATTTCCTGTTTTAAAGAAGTATAGAAAACAGGAGTTGTAACTAAAATAAATTGTGGGTTTTCTTTATTTAGGTTAAAAAAGATATGGCTTTCTTCTGATTATTCAAGTACAACCTCAAATTAAGGTCTCCAAATCCCTGTGCTCTTTTTTCTCATAGCTACTGTCATCAAGTATTGCAATTACATTTTTACTAATTTGCCTCTTTCTCAAGACTATAAGTTATTTAATGGTAGAGACTGTATTCTAAGACCAGAAGTTAGTACAGGAAATGTCCTTGATAAATATTTGGTGTAGTAAACTGATTGGGTAAAGTCTTAACTCCAAATAAAATACTTTCAATTCTGTATTTTTATCTGTGCTCATTTGTTCTATTTGACAAAATTTACTGAGCAACTATTATGTGCCAGGGACTGTCATAGACACTGGGAATACAGCAATAAATAAAATAATTAATAAGGTCCCTTACTTTTATGAAACTTACCTCTTTAGGGGCAGCCAATTACTAAAATAAAGCATCTGAAAATAAACAAGAGAATGATAAGTACCAGAAATATAAAATGAGGATAACATACATAGGAATAGCCAGGAGCAAATATCTTCCCAAACAAATAAAAACAAACAAACAAAACAAAACTTTTTGAGGACCATGAAAAGTTAGAAAGGTAATACTAGCCTGAAGTCTCATAAGGGTATGGTGAAAGACCTAAAGTGGATCCCATGTGCTGCCTTGACATCTGAAACCAGGAGAGTCTGGAATGGCCTAGCCTCAAGTTCTTCTTCCTTCTCTGCTCCTGTATGTCATGCACCTAGCTGAACAACCTTCCTTCTCAAATGGACTAAATGCAACTGCTATTACTGAAGAGCAGGTTTCAGGTCCTGCCAGCCATTCAAATTATTCAAAGTAGCCAATCATAGCTTGCCACAGGAATCAGGGCACAATTGATCACTTAATACTACAAAGTCTGCCTCTCACAGCCCTGCTTGCTCACTCTTTTCCTGAGTGCAACCCCTGTGTAGCCATGCATGGTGTATGATGTCCTCCTCCCCCAGGATGGAAGTTATGCGAGTAATAAACTACTGTCAATTTCATCTGTCTGGGGTTGAATGCAGTGCGTTCAGTCATCCCATTATGCTGGGGTGGGAATTATCTTAACCAACAGGGGGAACAAAAAGTAATCAAAACAGAGTTCTACATTTCTTAGCACAAAGTCCCACAAAGAAAGACAGGTGCATTTCTATACATAGAATACTATCCTAGGACTCAAAAATCCCAAGACAAATCTTTTCACCTTCTTGAAACCTCACTCAATTTCCTGAATCAATAAAATGAGGATGATCTTAATACTTAATTAGAAGTACATTTCAAATAAAATAATGTTTGAAATGTTCCAGGCACAAGGAGATAAAAAACATGTTTGCTTTTTGTGCACAATACCCTTAATGGTTAAGGACACTCTGTATAAAGAAATATTTTTAGCCTTGGCCTGGTATATCAGTTGGTTAGAGTGTCATCCAGACACAAAAAAATATTGTTGTCCAATCCCCAGTCAGGGCACAGGGCCAGGTTTCAAGTTTGATCCCCTGTCAGGGTGGGGATGTGAAGCAATGATCAATGTTTTCTCTCTCTCTCTCTCTCTCTCTCTCTCTCTCCCTTTCCCTTCCTTTTTCTCCAAAATTAATAATAATAATAAAGCATCCTCAGGTGAGAATTAAAGAAAGAATCAAACAATAAATGCATAAATAAGTGGAACAACAAATCAACGTTACTTCTCTGTCTTCTTTGTCTCTAAAAAATCAATTTAAAAAATGTTTCCCCACATTCCTGATATATCAGTTGGCTTCCCATGACTATATCTTTGGAGGTGCTTTTCCCTCTGACACCACAAATTTATTCTTTCTATTTAAAATCTTCCTAGCTTTTGCCAGGATTAAGTATTTAATAATACCACAGCACACATTTGACACTTCTAATTCACTGGAATTTTTTGCTATTTTTTTTCCTGTGAGTTCATATAATCTCCCCAACCAAAAGTAAATGCCTTAGCTCCGTTGACAAACTGCTTTCCATCTCCACAATTTGGTATATAAATAAATAATGAATGTTTGTAAAGTAAATAAACATTCATCCTACCTTTCTCTCCTTTTTTTTATCATGGAATAAAAGCTGGTAAAACACTGTTTTGATTTTGCTTCAATACAAAGGCTAAATATTATATTAAGGACATACCTCATAGTATAAATCACATTAAAGAATTCTAAAGTTAGGATTAAAAATGGTGGCAGCGTATGTGGATGCTGCAGGGATATGCTATGACGAATAAACTGGAATTACAACTAAAATACAGAAAAACCTTCCTGAATAATCAATGGAAGACTCTCAAGGCAGAGGCATGAAAGGGCTGGTGGGGTGCCCACAGAGAGCAACTGAAGTTCCGGAGAGATATCTCAGCTGTGGGGGATTGCCACTGAGAACTATTGGATCTAATACCCAAGCTGGGCCCCTCAGCAGAGATCACCACACTGAGAAGGGTACCCACATAACATCTGGCTATGAAAAGCAACAGGGTTGTTGTATGCAGGGGAATAATGGCTGAAAATTCAGACACCCTCTTAAAGGGCTAACACACAAAATTTGCTGTGGAGCCACCCATCTTGTGACCCAGCAGAGGGAGGGCAGAGTGGACTGGAGCCATATGAGCAGAAGCTAAGATTGGGGACTCTGGGGTTAGAGGACAGAAGGCAAACATCCCCAGTTTCCTGTCCTGAGTCATTCCGTCAGGCAGCGGAAGACATCTTTCCACAAGACATTTGCCTTGCCTGGGGGGAAGACAGTTGACCCTCCATATTGGAAAACACCTTACCCTGAGACCACTTAAGAGACTAGAATAAAATTAGCCTCCAGGCAGAAGCAACTGCCCCACCCTGTTGAAAAAAACTCTGGCCACCGCTGGGGACAATTGCCTGGGCCCATTCAAGTCAGATTACTATCAGTCTGTAGGCAGAGGCAGTCTCTGGAGGTTTTGAGCCTTAGCTTGATTTAATTAGTTAGAAACAGCACTTGACACTGTCCTGAAATAGAGATTGAGATGTGCAGAGGATCTATCTAATACATAGTCACAAATCCAAATAGGCAACCAAAATGAGGAGACAAAGAAACAACCCTCAAATGAAAGAACAAGAGAATTCTCCAGAAGACAAGATAAATGAAGCAGAGATAAAAAATTTATCTGAAACAGAGTTCAGAGTAATGATGGTAAAGATGCTCAACAGATATAAGATACAGTAACTATAAAAAAAAGATTTGGTAACTATAAAAAAAGAACAGTCAGAAATAAAGAATGACATAATACAAATAAAGAAAACATTGGAAGGAATAAACAAAGATTAGGGAAAGCTAAAGATCAAATCAGTGAATTAGAAGACAGGGTTGAAAAAATCACTCAATCAGGACAAAAAAGAAAAAAAAACAATTAAAAAACAGGAGGACAGCTTAAAGGAGCTGTGAGACAACATGAAATATAACAATATTCGAATAGCAAGTGTGTCAGAAGAGGCAGAGAGGGAGAAAGTTTTTGAAGAAATAATGGCATAAAACTTTCCTAATCTGGGAAATGAAAAATACACACAAGAACAGGTGGTAGAGAGAACCCCAAGCAAGAAGAACCCATACAGGTCCATGCTCAGGCACATCATAATTAAAATGCCAAAAATTAGAAACAAAAAGAGAATTTTAAAGGCAGCAAGAGAAAAGCAAACTGTTATATATAAAGGAGCTCCCATAAGGCTGACACCTGATTTCTCCTCAGAAACACTACAGGCCAGAAGGGAATGGAATGAAGTTCTCAAAGTAATGGAAAGCAAGGATCTGAAACCAAGATTACTTTATCCATCAAGGTTATCATTCAAAATAGATGGTCAAATAAAGAGCTTCGACAAAAAAA
>NW_005369591.1:365869-384660 GCF_000412655.1 Myotis brandtii | reverse complement strand
CATATTACCACCAAGCCAGCATTACAAGAAATGCTAAAGGGACTGCTGTAATGAGAAGAAGAAACAGAGAGAGAAAAACCTAGATACACAGAATTAAAATGGCAATAAATAAGTACCTATAATAATAACACAAAATGTAAATGGATTAAATGTTCTAATCAAAAGGCATAGGGTAGCTGAATGGATACAAAAACATGACCCAACTATGTGCTGTCTACATGAGACCCACCTTAGAACAAAAGACATGTATAGGATGTGAGTGAAGGGATGGAAAACAATTTCCAGGCAAATGGAAAAGAAAAAATGCTGGAGTAGCAATACTCATATCTGACAAACTAGACTTCAAACTGAAGGCCATCACAAGAGAAAAGAACGGTCACTACATAATACTAAAGGGATCGATCCGACAAGAGGATATAACCCTGGTAAACGTATATGCACCCAATATAGGAGCACCTAAATATATAAACAATCTTTTAGAGGATTTCACCAGAGAGATCAACAACAATACAGTCATAGTAGAGGACTTTAATACCCTGATGACTTCACTGGATAGATCTTCCAGACAAAAACTTAACAAGAAAACAGTGACTCTAATGGACACACTGGATTAAATTGACATTGATAGAACATTTCACCCCAATGCAGCAGAATATGCATTCTTTCAAGTGCATATGTATCACTTATAAAGATAGACCACATGTTAGGACACAAAACCAGTCTTTACAAGTTCAAGAAGATTGAAATCATATCAACCATTTTCTCAAATCACAGTAGAATGAAATTAGAAATCAACCACAGTAAAAACACCCAGAAAGATTCAAACACATGGAGGCTAAATAGCATGATATTAAACAACTAGAGGCCCTGCACATGAAATTCGTGTGTGGGTCCAGTCCCTAGGCCTGGCCTGCGATCAGGGCCATCTTCCCCAGCTGCCTGCAGCGAGCCCCATCCCCCGCCACCACTCACCCCCGGTTCCCCTTTCACCATCGGGTGGTCTGTGCCTGACGGCCGAGGGAAGAAACCAAGAGGTCAGCTGTTCATGCCCATACACCGGCCCCAACCATGCTGCAGGTCACCCTCTGTGTGTGGGGTGACTGGCAGGTCAGGGGCCTTGGCCTGATACTGCCCTCATCCCCCACCATCCACCCCTGGTGCCCTGTTCACCATCAGGTGATTGGAGCCTGCCGGCCAGAAAAAAAGACCGAGAGGTGGTCACTGCACCTCATAGTGACTGGTCCAGCGGTCACTCTGATCATTCTGCGTTAGGGTCAATTTGCATATTACCCTTTTATACATAGGATAGAGGCCTGGTGCACAGGTGGGTGCCAGCTGGCCTACCCTGATGAGGGCCCCGGAATGGGGTGGGGGTCCCCACAGGGGGGTGGGACTGGCTGGGGCAAGGTGCTGCAAGTGGTTTGCAGGATGACCACAATCCTGATCAGGGTGAAGATCCCCGATGGGGGGCAGGGCCGGCCTGGAGAGGGGCCGCTGGGGGTTTTCAGGCTGGCCATGCCTACAATTGGGGTAAGGGTCCCTGCTAGGGGCTGGGGCTGGCCTCGGCAAAGGGCCGCAGGAGGTTAGCAGGCTGGCCATACCCCGATTGAAGTGGGGGTCCCCGCTGGGGGGTGGGGCCAGCCGGGGCAAGGGGCTGAGGTCATTCTGGTCTCTGGTCATTCTCGTCGTTCTGCCATTTCAGTCACTGGGCTTTGAATATAGGATGATTGGGATACAACGAGATCAAGAAAGAAAGAAAAAACTTCCTGGAAACAAATGAAAATGAACACACAACAAAGCAAAATCTTTGGGACACAACAAAAGCAGTCCTGAGAGGGAAGTTCATAGCATTACAGGCCTACCTCAAAAAAACAAGAAAAACTAGTAATAAATTATCTAACTCTACAACTTAATAAGAACAAGACAAACAAGAAAAGCCCAGAGTAAACAGAAGGAAGGAAATAATAAAGATCAGATCAGAAATAAATGACATAAAGTCGAGTCATTTCCTTGGCCGGACACGGACGGTTGGTTCGCTGCACCCGCTGCTCCCGCCCCATGGCTGCCCTCCGCGGTGCTCCTCTGCTGGCAGGATGGCCCACAAGCAGATCTACTACTCAGACAAGTACTTCGACGAGCACTACGAGTACCGGCATGTCATGTTACCCAGAGAACTTTCCAAACAAGTACCCAAAACCCATCTGATGTCAGAAGAGGAGTGGAGGAGACTTGGTGTCCAACAGAGTCTTGGCTGGGTTCATTACATGATTCATGAGCCAGAGCCACATATTCTTCTCTTTATATGACCTCTTCCAAAAGATCAACAAAAATGAAGATATCTGGGGCTCGTCAATTAAATCTTTTTCAAATTTAATGTATATGTGTATATAAGTAGTAGGAAACTAATGACAATGAAAGCACAACAATCCAAAATCTAAGGGACACAATGAAAGCAGTCCTGAGAGGGAAGTTCATAGCTCTACAGGCATACCTAAAAAAATAATAATTAATTAATTTAAAAATGTTAATAAATTATCTAACCCTACAACTCAAAGAATTAGTAAGAGAGCAACAACAAAAGCCCAGAGTAAGCAGAAGGAAGGAAATAATAAAGATCAGAGCAAAAATAAATGACACAGAGGCCAAAAAAAAAATACAAAAGATCAATAAAAACAAGAGCTGGTTCTTTGAAAGGATAAACAAGATTGATGAACCTCTAGCCAGGCTCACCAAGAAGCAGACAGAGAGGACCCAAATAAAATCAGAAATGAAAGAGACCAGCCTTAGCCAGTTTGGCTCAGTGGATGAAGCATTGGCCTGCAGACTGAAAGGTCCTGGGTTCAATTCTGGTCAAGGGCACATGCCCAGGATGCAGGCTCCATCCCCAGTACAGTGCATGCAGGAGGCAGCTGATAATGATTATCTGTCATCATTGATGTTTCAATCTCTGGCCTCTCCCTTCCTCTCTGAAATCAATAAAAAAATTTTTTTTTAAAAAAGAAAGAAATGAAAGAGGTGAAATAACAACAGACCCCACATAAATACAAAGCATTCTAAAAACACACTACGAACAACTCTATTACAACACACTGGTCAACCTAGAAGAAATGGACATATTCCTAGAAAAATACAACCTTCCAAAACTCAACAAAAAAGAATAAAAAAAATCAACAGGCCGATAACTAAGGAGGAAATTGAAGCAGTCATCAAAAAACTTCCAGCAAACAAAAGCCCGGGGCCAGATGGCTTCACAGGGGAGTTTTACCAATCATTTAAAAAAGAAATAAAACCAATCCTTCTCAGACTATTCCAAAAAATTCAAGAGGAAGGCACACTTCCTAGCTCTTTCTATGAAGTCCTAATCCTAAAACCAGATAAAGACACTACAAAGAAAGAGAATTACAGGCCAATATCCCTGATGAACATAGATGCTAAAATCATCAACAAAATATCAGCAAATCAGATCCAGCAATATATTAAAAAGATCATACATCATGACCAAGTGGGATTTATTTCAGGGATGCAAGGCTGGTGCAATATTCACAAATCAATAAATGTGATACATCACATAAGCAAATTGAGAGACAAAAATCACATGATATCAATAGATGCAGAAAATGCATTTCAAAAATCTACCACCCATTTTTTATAAAAACTCAGCAAAGTGGGAATAAAGGGAGCATATCTCAACATGATAAAGGCCATATATTACAAACTTACAATGAACATCATACTCAAAATTCTAGCAAACTGGATCCAGCATTACATTAGAAAGATCATACACCATGACCAAGTGAGATTTATTCCAGGAATGCAAGACTGGCACAATATCTGCTAATCAATAAATGTGATACATCGCATAAACAAGTTGAAAGACAAAAATCACATAATCATATTAATTGATTCAGAAAAACACGCTTTCCTGATAAAAACTTTCAGCAAAGTGGGATTAGTGGGCTCATACCTCAACGTAATAAAAGCCTTATATGACAAACCTACAGCCAACATCATACTCAATGAGCAAAAACTAAAACCATTTAACCTAAAAACAGGAACAAGACAGGGATGCCCACTTTCAGCACTCTTATTTCACATAGTACTGGAAGTGCTAGTCATAGCAGTCAGACAAGAAGAATAAATAAAAGGCATCCAAATTGGAAAAGAAGAAGTAAATCTGTCCTTATTCACAGATGACATGATATTGCACTTAGAAAACCCTGAAGACTCCATCATAAAACTACTAGAATTAATAAATGAATTCAGCAATGTAGCAGGATACAAAATTAACACCCAGAAATCTATGGCTTTCTTATATACCAATAATGAACTCAAAGAAAGAGAAACCAAAAATACAATCTAATTTAACACCACAACAGAAAAATTAAGGTACCTAGGAATAAATTTAACCAAGGAGGTATAGGACCTGTACTCAGAAAATTACAGAACACTAA
The DNA here is from genome assembly GCF_000412655.1 of Myotis brandtii. Lineage (NCBI taxonomy): Eukaryota > Metazoa > Chordata > Mammalia > Chiroptera > Vespertilionidae > Myotis > Myotis brandtii. The sequence continues at coordinate 380,209 of NW_005369591.1, read as the reverse complement.
AAAAAGAGATGGAGGAAGACAGAAACAAATGGAAGAATATTGTGTGTTCATGGATTGGTAGAATCAACATCATTAAAATGTCCATACTACCCAAAGCAATCTACAGATTCAATGCAATCCCCATTAAAATACCAACAGCATACTTCAAAGACCTAGAACAAACTCTGTAAAAATTCATCTGGAAAAAAAAATAAAGACCCCAAATAGCTGCAGCAATCCTAAGAAAGAAGAATGAAGTGGGTGGGATCAAAATACCAGATATCAAGCTATATTACCAAGCCACTGTTCTCAAATCTACCTGGTTCTGGCACAAGAACAGATATCTAAACCAATGGAACAGAACAGAGAACCCATAAATGGACCAAGCCGTTATGCTCAGTTAATATTTGACAAAGGAGGGAAACATGCACAATGGAGTCAAGACAGTCTCTTCAATAAATGGTATTGGGAAAATTGGACAGATACATGCAAAAAAAAAAAATGAAACTAGACCACCAACTTACACCATACACAAAATAAAGTTGAAATGGGTAAAGGACTTAAACATAAGAAGGGATACTATAAAAATCTTAGAAGAAGCCACAGGCACCAAAATAGCAGGCATTTGTCATAGCAATATCTTTACCAACACAACTCCTAGGGCAATGGAAACTACGGAGAAAATAAACAAATGGGATTACATCCAAATAAAAAGCTTCTGCACAGCAAAAAAATAAATAATAAATAAATAAATAAATAAATCAACAAAACAATAAGAAAGCCCACCGCATGGGAGAAAATTTTTACCAATGTTATCTCCAATAAGGGTTCAGTCTCCAAAATTTATAGGAAACTCATACAAGTTAACAAAAGGAAGATAAACAATCCAATCAAAAAATGGGCAAAGAACCCAAGTAGACACCTTTTGAAAGAGGACATACAGGAGGCCAAGGGAAATATGAAAACATGCTCAAAGTCACTAATCATCTGAGAGATGCAAATCAAAACAACAATGAGGTACCATCTAACTCCTGTCAGGATGGCTATCATCAACAAATCAACAAGTAATAAGTGCTGGAGGGGATGTGGTGAAAAGGGAATCCTCTTTCACTGCTGGTGCGAATGCAGACTAGCACAGCCACTGTGGAGAACAGTATGGCATTTCCTCAAAATTTAAAAATGAGGAGGAACAAAGATGGCCGCATAGGTAAACGCCTGTACTTGCTGCCTCCCACAACCACATCAAAATTACAACTAAAATACAGAACAACTATCATCCAGAACTGCAAGAAAGCTGGCTGAGTGGAAATATTACAATTAGAGAGATAAAGAAGAAAACGCATTGAGACTGGTAGGAGGTGCGGAGGAGTGGAATGGGCTGGTCTGGCACCCAGATGTGCCGCTTTTTTAATTGGGAGGGAGATTGCTTCTTTGGAGGCCACCTGGAGGAACAAGGTGTCCCAACCCCATACTAGACCCCCAGCCCAGGGTTCCAGGGCTGGGGAAAGAAATCCCTACAGGCAGTAAGAACTATGGACTGTAAAAACAAGTGCAGATTGGGGCTGAGTGACCCAGCTGCTCCTCTCAAAAGGCCGGCACTGTCAACTGCATTTACAAGCTCCCACTTGCTCTGAGCTCCAGTGCCGGGCAAGGCTCTGAGGGACCCAGACAAGTATGGGGAGAAAGTGGACTGTCTGGCATGGGTCAGGAGTGCGGGGGTGGCATTCTTCCAGACAGAGGTGCTCACAGCAGTCATTGTTCCCATGCTGGGACCTCCCAGGTGCAGGGCTGACTGGCAGACATTTCTATTTGCTCTGCCCTGGAGATTCCCTGAGATCCCCTGAGATCCCACCCCACCCAATTTACAACCTCACCAAAGCTGTGTACAGTGGCTTTTGCATATGAATGGCCTATCCTTTCTCAGCCTAAAACATGTCAAACAAGCTGTAGCTGGGTCAGGGAGCCCCAAAGCTATCAGTAAAAGGCCCATGGCAGGCACCAGCACCAGCCTGCCTTGCTTCACAGCTGGGCCTCGTCTGAGCACTTCCAAACCCGATACAAAGAGGAGGAATCTGCAGATCTCTCTGTAGCTCCTGCTGGGTAGCCCGAGGCAGTGGCTGACTTTGAACCCCCTTGGAGATCCAAGAGCCTGTCTACCCAGTGGTCAGTGTGAGACAATACCAGATTATAACTCTTCACATCCATAAGTGACACACTCAAGGGGGAGACTCAGTGAGCACCAAAGCCCCACTGAAGCAAGTCCTGACCCATAAGGGTGTCTCCTCCACAGCAGCTCTTCCATTGTAAGCACAGCTGGTCCTCACAGCCAATTGGCCTGGAGGTCAATTCCTCCCAGTGATACCAACAGCAATCAAGGCTTAACTACAATAAGACTGTGCACACAGCCCACAAAGGGGTGCACCAAGAATGTGCACCTCAGGTGACTGAGGAGGCTGAGCTCATGGGCCCTATAGGACACCTATCACACAAGGCCACCTATCAACTCAAGGAGACTTAGCAGCTACCCGATATATAGAAACAAACACAGGGAAGCAGCCAAAATCTGAGACAAAGAAACCTCACAAATGAAAGAAAGCAAACTACTGGATATAGAATTCAAAACCACAGTTATAAGGTTACTCAAAAATATTCTAGAAAGCTCTGAGGAACTTAGTGAGACTTTTAAGGATCTTAGTGAGAAAAAAAAAAAAGGAAAAGGAAAAGGACCAGTCAGAAATTAAGCATACACTGACTGAAATAAAGAACAATATACAGGGATTCAACAGGAGACTAGAGGATCCCAAGAATCAAGTCAATGATTTGAAATACAAAGGAGCAAAAAGCACCTAACCAGAAGAGCAAAAAGAAAAAAAGAATTCAAAAATATGAAGATAGTGTAAGGAGCCTCTGAGACAACTTCAAGCATACCAACATCTGAATTATGGGGGTGCCAGAAGAAGAGAGAGAACAAGATATTGAAAACCTATTTGAAGAAATAATGACAGAAAATTTCCCCTACCTGGTGAAAGAAATAGACTTACAAGTCCAGGAAGCGCAGAGAACCCCAAACAAAAGGAATCCAAAGAGGACCACACCAAGACACATCAAAATTAAAATGCCAAGGGCAACAGACAAAGAGAGAATCTTAAAAGCAGCAAGAAAAAAAAACAAAACAGTTTACCTACAAGGGAGTACCCATGGGACTTTCAGCTGATTTCTCAACAGAAACTATGCAGGCCAGAAGAGAGTGGCAAGAAATATTCAAAGTGATGAATAGCAAGAACCTATAACCAAGAATACTCTTCTCAGCAAAGCTATAATTTAGAATTGAAGGTCAGATAAAGAACTCCACAGACAAGAAAAAGCTAATGGAGTTTATCATCACCAAACCAGTACTATATGAAATGCTGAAGGATATTCTTTAAGAAGAGGAAGAAGAAAAAGGTAAAGATAAAAAATTATGAACAACAAAGTGACAACAAATACATATCTATCAACAAGTGAATCTAAAAATCAAATGAATAAAAAATCTGATGAACAGAATAAACTGGTGAATGGAATAGAATCATGTGAATGGAAATGGAACAGACTGATGATTCTCAGAGGGAAGGGAGTGTGTGGGGGGGGGGTTGCAGAAAGAGATTAGACAAAGATCTTATATGCATGTATGCATTACCTATAGACACAGACAATAGGGTGGTGAGGGCCTGGGTGGGGTGGGAACCGGGTGGAGGAGAGCTATGTGGGGAAAAAAAGAGGGACATCTGTAATAATTTCAACAATAAAAATTTAAAAAAAAATAAAAACGGAACTGCCATTTGACCCAGTAATACCATTTCTAGGAATACGTATATCCCAAGAAAACAGAAACACCAATCAGAAAGGATATATGTACCCCTATGTTCATAACACCACCATTTACAATAGCTAAGATTTGAAACAGCCTAAGTGCCCATCAACAGATGAGTGGATTAGAAAACTGTAGTACATCTACACAATGGAATATTACACTACTGTATAAAAGAAGGAATTCTTACCATTTGCAACAGCATGGGTGGAAGTGGAGGGGATTATGCTAGGTGAAATAAGCCTGTCAGAGAAAGATAAATATCACATGATCTCAGTCATTTGTGGAATATAATGAACAACATAAACTGATGAACAAAAATAGGACCAGAGTCATAAAAGCATCGAATAGATTGTCCAACCTAGGAGGGAAGGCAGGGCGAGGGTGTAAGAGATCAACCAAAGGACTTATATGCATGCATATAAGCATAACCAATGGACACAGATTCAGCGGGGGGAGGCCTGTGCTGGGGGGCAGAGAGGGTGAGGAGAGGTCAAGGGGGGGAAAGAAGACTTATGTAAGACTTTAACAATAAAGAATTTAAATTAAAAACATAAATAAATAAACTGGATATGAGCAGTCTACAAAATAATAAGTACAAAGTCATGGTCATAAGGATACTCAATGAACACAGGAGATGCATGAATAAATACAGTAGAACTTCAAAATAGGTATAAAATATATATAATAATCAGAACTGAAGAATACAATAAATTAAATAAAAATACACTAGAAGGAATCAACAGCAGATTAGATAATGCAGACAAATGAATCATGGCAGACAAGGTGGTGGAAGTTATCTAATGGAAACAGCAAATTTCTTTTTAAAATTTTAATGAGGAGAATTTAAGGGACATCTGGACAACATCAAACATACTAACAGTATGCATTATTAGGGTTTCACATGAAGAAGAGAAGGAGAAAGGGACAAAAAGAACCTACTCAAAAAAATAATGGCTAACCTAACAAAGGAAACAGACATCCAAGTACAGGAAGCACAGAGTCCTAAACAAGAAGACCCACACCAAGTGATGTTAAAATTAAAATAAGAAAAGTTAAAGACAAAGGGAGAATCTAAAAGCAGCAAGAGAAAAACAATTAATTACATACGAAGAAATCTTCATAAATAAGATTATCAGCTGAATTTTCAGCAGAAACTTTACAGACTAAAAGGGAGTGTTAGGATATATTCAAAGTAATGAAAAGAGAGAAAGAAAAAAAAAAACACCTACAACAAATAATACTCCATCCATCGATGTTATCATTCAGAACTGAAGATAAAATAAAGAATTTCCCAGATAAGCAAAAGCTAAAAGAATTTATCACTACTGAACTGGTATTACAAGAAATGCTAAAGTGGCTTCTATAAATACACACACACACACAAAAGGCAAAACCTGGAACAAGAATATACAGAAATAAAAAGTCAAGTCAAGTAAAGATAGTGAATAAGCCACTTACAAAGCTAGTATGAAAATTATAATGAATAGCATTAAAATCATCTATATCTACAATAATAAACTAAAAAATTCACACACACACACACACAAAAAAAAAATGTAAAATATGACATTAGAAACAAAACCTGGAGGACAGATGTAAAAATGTAGTACTTTTAGAATGTGTTTGAACTTAGGTGACCAAAAAATAAAAATAAACTTTATATAAACAGGAAGTTATAAATAGCCATAAACGAAAAACCTATAATAGATATACAAAAAAATAAAGAGAAAGAAATCCAAACAAAAATAAGAAAGCCATCAAGGGAAGAGAACAAGAGAAGAAGAAAGGATCAGAACTACAAAAAACAACCATAAGGCAATTAACATAATGGCAATAAGCACATACCTATCAATTATAACTTTACATGTAAATGGACATAATGCTCCAACCAAAAGTCTTTGGGATGGCTGAATGGATTAAAAAAAACAAGACCCATACATAAGCTGCCTATAAGAGACTCACTCCAGACGTAAAGACATACACTGACTGAACGTAAAGAAAGAGAAAAAGATATTAAATGGAAAATTAAAACAAAAAGAAAGTTGGGGTAGAAATATTCATATCAGACAAAATAGACTTTAAAACAAAGACTGTAGCAAAACACAAAGAATATTACATAATGAAAGTTAGCCTGAGCCTGGACTGTTGAACAAGCTAAGAACTAGCTGTCTCTTATATATGAAAATGTATAGCAGAGCCCTTTCTTTCAAGACATTTTACCTTTAGCAGTAGATATAAAATTTTGCTAGCCTAATGCTCAACCTGTGCTTCGCTCCTCACTCTGTGTCCAAACACATGCTTTCTGGGAATGTTGATTTTGGGCAGAGTACACACTGGGGTTATGAAATTAGTCAAAGCTAATTGTCCCATACAGGGCTTGATCTATGACTTGGCTGGCCTCAATAGCACCCTGCATTTAACAACTGAACAAATCAGGCAGAGAGAAGTAATTCATCAATCAAACAAACAGCACATGATTGAACAGCAACACATGTCAACCTCTTAATCAGAAGTTTAAGTGAATGCAAAGAAAGGTAAAACATAATCACTGTCCTTACAATCAATTGGGAGAAATTCATTACAGGTACACAGTAACAGGAACTTAAAATTAGCAATAACAATAATAAAAAACAACTAAGGCAACTGATTCAGGAAGACAGTGCTGAAAGAAGTTGGAGAAAAAAATATTAGCCTATATATAATTGTGAGTTCTTGAATTTCATGAGTAAAGATGTGTCATGATAATTTGGGGGTTTTCAGAAGGCTTATGTTGCAATGGTTTATATGTTGGGCTGGAATGTGGGCAATAATTTGAAGTGAATGCAGCAACTCAGAGAGAAGTTAGTTGTACTGTCAAGAAAGTAATGATAGATTTAAGAAGCATTACTAAAAAAGAATCAACCACATGAGAAAGCAAATCATATCTAAGGGGGTGGTGAGAAAGAGGTTTCTAGGTTTTTAAAAGTGTCTGGTTGGATATCAGAGGAAGAAATAAAGAAGTTGATAAGTTCCAGCTTTGGAAAGAAGAGACAATAACAATTGAATTTTAAATTTCAATCTAAAAAATAATAAGAACCTATAATGAGAAGAAAAAAATATGGATTGAAAATAGCAGTGGAACATCCAAATTATGAGTTTGGGAGTAATAATAAAATATTTGAGTTTAGTAGGCTGCTAGGCACATGAAAACAGAGCATAGTAGGGAAGGCAGGCTTGTAGATGTACATTAGTTTTCCATTTACCTATCAAATCAAATATCATAAATATTACATGTAAGGCAAGTTTTATAAATATTTAAGTAACAAAAATGTATGGGGAATATTAAGAGAGCAAAAGACCTGCAACTCCTTTTGGGAACTAGTGTATGCATAATAACAAATTGGAAATGACATCGAAGAAAAAAATTCACAGACTATCTCAGTTATTATAACTGTCAAATTTCTAAAAGAAATATTATTAAATTTAACAATTATTTAAGATATAATTACAGCATTGTGATAGAAAGGTATATATGTATGTATATGTACATATGTATTTTCAAGAAGTAAAGATGATTTATATTAGAAAACTTGTTTAATATCATCTACCATATTACAAAATGAAAAAAATCCACATTCATATATCAATAAATATAGAAAATCACTCTGTATTATCCAACACATATTTATAATTAAGTAACTGTTCAACCTAATCTATACTAATAAAAGGGTAATATGAAAATTGGTCACAACACCCTAACAGTCACTACTGGATATGCTAATTAGTCATGAGCAGCATGCAAATTGACCATCCCTCCAACACAATAATAAGAGAGGATATGCTAATTAGCCCTGATATGCTAATTAGTTGTGACCAGTATGCAAATTGACCATCACTCCAACACACAAGATGGCCGCTCCAATGTGGTCAAAGATGGCTGCCACAAGATGACCTGTAGGGGAGGGCAGTTGTGGGTGATCAGGCCAGCAGGGGAGGGCAGTGAAGGATGACCAGGCCAGTAGGGGAGGGAAGTTGGGGGCTATCAGGCTGGCAGGGGAGGGCAGTTGGGGGCGATCGGGCCGGCAGGGGAACAGTTAGGCATCAATCAGGCTGTCAGGGGAGTGGTTAGGGGGTGATCAGTCTGGCAGGCAGAAGTGGTTAGGGGCAATCAGGCAGGCAGGCAGGCGAGCAGTTGGGAGTCAGCAGTCCTGGATTGTGAGAGGGATGTCCCAGATTGGATAGGGTGCAGGCTGGGCTGAGGGACAACCCCCCGTGCACGAATTTCATGCACCAGGCCTCTAGTAAACAATAACTAACAAAATCCCATAACAAATATTACATTTAATGGTGACAATCCTATCTAATAAAGAGGGAATATGCTAATTGACCCTCATGCCATCACAAAGATGGTTGTGCCTACAGCCAATAAGAAGGGAATATGCTAATTGACAGCCCCTACCTGAAAGATGGTGGTGCCCACAGCAAGGCAGTACAGCCCTATGGAAGCCATCAAGGCTCAAAACTATGAAGCCACAAAGGATAAAAATATTGCAATTCAGCACCATCTACTGGAACAGAATAGAAAGACCTCTTCAGAGATAAATGGGAAAATAAAGAAGAACAATGAATGCCATGAACAACAACAACAACGATGACCAGAAAAAAAATGAAAAATTCCCAGAAAACAGGCTGGAACACACAGAATTATGCCAGTTGAATGACAGAGATTTCAAGATTACACTTCTGAAAATACTCAATGAGATATGAGAAAATACTGACAGGCAATTCAGTTTACTCAGAAAACAAATCAATGAACAAAATGAGTATTGCTCCAAAGAAATTGAATTGTTAAAAAAGAATATAGCAGGAATCCTGGAAATGAAGCAGGCAATTAAAGAAATTAAGAGTGAACTGATGAGCATAGAAAAATGAACCAACCAGTTAGAGGAAAAACTAGTGATATTGAAAATAGGAATCAAGAAATGATGCAGAGGGAAGAGGAGAAAGACCTGAGAATAAAGAAATATGAAGTAGCCCTATGAGACCTCTCTGGATCCATAAAAAAAAATAAAAAATAACATCAGAATCATAGGTATAGCAGAGGAGGAAGAGAGAGAGTATGGAATGGAGAGTCTATTAAAACAAATAGTGGATGAGAACTTCCCAAATCTATGGAAAGAACTAGATCCTCAAATCCAAGAAGCAAACAGAACACCTAGTTACCTCAACCCAAAGAGGATGTCTCCAAGGCACTTGGTAATGAAGCTGTCAAAAATTAGTAACAAAGAAAAAATCCTCAAAGCATCCAGGGAAAACAAGGAAAACCCATCAGAATTTGCCTACAAAGGAAAACCCTTCAGAATTTCACTGGACTTCTCAGCAGAAACTCTACAAGCAAGAAGAGAGTGGAGCCAAATATTCAAATGCTTGAAAGAGAGAAATTACCAGCCACGCATATTATATCCAGAAAAATTATCCTTTAAATATGAAGGAGAAATAAGAACATTCCCAGACATAAAGAAACTGAGGAATTTTATCACTTTGCAGGAAACACTCAAGGGAGTTATTCTACCTGAAACAAAGAACATAAGGTCATAACACTACCAGTAGGATTGACAAAAACTTGCAGCATAAAGAGGGATAATTTATGACGATAAAAACATACAAGGGGAAGAGGGACAAGTATGGACAGGCAAAGGAAGATGAAGATCAGATGTACTCAAAAGAGAAAAAAAACTATCCTATATAATAAAAGGCTAATATGCAAATCAACCAAAAGGCAGAATGGTCCCTATGACATGCACTGACCACCAGGGGGCAGACACCCAATGCAGGAGCTTCCCCCTGGTGGTCAGTGAGCACCGCTCAGCCAGAAGCCCTGAGCCAGCTCACAGTTGGCGAGCACTCACAGGGGCAGTGGCTGAAGCCTCTCCTGCCTCCACGGCAGTCGGACATCCCCCAAGGGCTCCCAGACTGCAACAGGGCTCAGGCTGGACTGAGGAACCCCCTGAGTGCACGAATCTCGTGCACCAGGACTCTAGTGGTATATATGCAAATTCACTTTTTACAAAACTAATGGCAACCACACACAGAAATTCCACAAATAAAACATAGAGTTTAAAAAAAGAGGAAACAGAGGAAAGATGTATGGAATACCACCAAACAAACAACAGATAGAAGCATAAAGGAAAAGAACCAATGGAGGCACAGAGTTACCAGAAAATAAAAGATAAAATGGCTTTAGGAAATCCTCATACATCAATAATTACCCTAAATGTAAATGGACTAAATTCACCAGTAAAGAGGCACAGAGTAGCAGAGTGGATGAAAAAACAAAACCCAATCATATGCTGCCTACTAGAGACAAATCCAAACAGCAGAGACAAAGGTAGATTCAAACTAAAAGGGTGAAAAATAATTCTCCAAGCAAATAACATCCACAAAAAAGCAGGTGTAGCCATACTTATATCTGATAAAATAAATCTCAAGATAACAAGAGACAAAGATGGACACTTTATAATGATAAAGGGAACACTACATCAAGAAAACATAACACCTCTTAATATATTTGCACCCAAACAGGGAGCACTGAAATATATTAAACAGCTACTCACAGAACTAAAGGGAGAAACAGATCAAAACACAATTATAGTTGGAGATCTTAATATTCCATTGACAGCTCTAGACAGATCAACTAAACAAAAAATCAATAAAGAAATATCAGCCTTAAATGAAACACTAGACCAAATAGATATAATCAACATTTACAGAACATTTTATCCCAGAACATCAGACTATACATTCTTCTCCAGTGCACAGGGAACATTCTCAAGGATAGACCATATGTTGGGTCATAGAACAAGAATCAACAAATTCAAAAAGATCAAAATTATTTCAAGTATATTTTCTGACCATGATGCCATGAAATTATAAATCAGCTGCAAATATGAGGTAAAACAACAACAACAACAACAACAACAACAAAACAAACTACAAATATATGGAGATTAAACAACATACTACCAAAAAGTAACGGGGTCAAAGAAGAAATAAAAGATGAGATCAAAAGATATATAGAGACAAAAGAGAATAATAAACAACATATAAAAATCTCTGGGATGCAGCAAAAGCTGTAATAAGAGGGAAGTTTATATCATGGCAGGTCTATTTCAAGAAACAAGAGAAATTCCAAGTAAACACCCTAACATCACACCTAAAAAGACTAGAGAAAGAAGAACAAAAGCAACCCTAAGTTAGCAGAAGGAAGGAAATAATAAAAATGAGAGCAGAATTAAATGAAATATAGAACAAAAAGACTGTAGAAAAAAATAATAAAACAAAGAGCTGGTTCTTTGAAGAGATTAATAAAATTGACAAACCCCTGGCTAGACTCACTAACGAAAAAAGGGAAAAGACATAATAAACAAAATCAGAAATAAGAGAGGAGAAATCACCAGAGACATCACAGATATACAAAGGATCATACTACAATATTATGAAAGCCTTTATGCCACCAAATTCAATAATCTAGAAGAAATGGATAAGTTCCTAGAAATATATAACCTTCCTAGACTAAATTATGAAGAACTAGAAAATCTGAATAGATTGAGTCAGCAGTGAGAAAATTGAAACAACCATCAAAAACCTCCCAAAAAACAAAAGTCCAGGACCAGATGGCTTCACCAGTGAATTCTACCAAACGTTCAAGGAAGAATTAAAACCTATTCTTTACAAACTTTTCCAAAAAACTGAAGAAGAGGCAATACTTACTAAGAGGCAATACTTACATTCTACGAGGCCAATATAACCCTGATACCAAAACATGGCAAAGATAATTTTAAAAAAAGAAAACTACAGACCAATATCCCTGATGAATACAGATGCTAAAATCCGAACCAAAATACTAGCTAATCGAATACAATAGTACATCCAAAAAATAATACATCACGATCAAATGGAATTCATGCCAGGGGCCCAAGGATGGTTCAACATTCGCAAATCAATCAATGTAATATACCTCATTAACAAAAGAAAGGATAAAAATCATATGATCTTGTCAATAGATACAGAAAAAGCATTTGATAAGATACAACATCCATATATGACCAAAATGTTCAATAAAATAGGAATAGAAGAAAAGTACCTCAACTTAATGAAGACCATATATGATAAACCCTCAGCCAACATCATACCCAATGGTGGAAAACTGAAAGCTTTCCCCCCAATATCAGGAAAAAGACAAGGATATCCACTCTCACCACTCTTATTCAACACTAGGGGCCCAGTACATGAAATTCATGAAGGGGGGGGGGGCGGTGTTCCCTCTGTCCAGCCTGCACCCTCTTGCAATTTAGGACCCCTCAGGGGATGTCCTACTGCCTGTGGGATCGGGCCTAAACTGGCAGTCAGACATCCCTCTCACAATCCGGGACCGCTGGCTTCTAACCACACATCAGCCTGCCTGCCTGATCACCCCTAACCATCTCTGCCTGCCTGCGTGATCTCTCCTAACCACTCACTTGCCAGCCTGATCTCCCCTAACTGCTCACCTGCCTGCCTGATCACCCCTAACTGCCTCTGCCTTGGCCCCCACCTCTGCGGCTTCGTCCAGAAGGACATCCAGAATGATGTCCAGAAGGTCATTCGGCTGTCCGGTCTAATTATTTTTTTATCCTCACCTGAGGATATGTTTCCATTGATTTTTAGAGAATGTGGAAGAGAAAGGGAAAGACAGAGAGAAACATCAAAGTGAGAGGAACACTTTTATTGGTTGCCTCCTGCATGAGCCCTGACCTGGGCCCTGGCCAGGGAGGAGCCTGCAACCTAGGTACATGCCCTTGGTCAGAATTGAACCCAGACCCTGCCATCGGCAGGCCAAGGCATTATCCACTGAGCCAAACCAGCTAGGGCAGGATATGACATTTCTTAGCCCTCCAGCAGCGGACATTGTTTTTTTCACCAGGAGTGTGGTGAAAAACCCCTAGATCACCTTTTTGGATTCTTATTACCCAAGTTACTAAGATTATTACCAGTGGCATACAGGGAGCTTAGCCAATGAGCGGTCAGAAAAGGTGTTTCCTCTGTAGTTCACACCAATCGCCGGCTTGGCCCCCCCGGCCCAGGCCTGACACCTCTGGCCCAGGCTTCAGGACTGGGAAGGGGACCCCCATCTCCCTCCCATCACTGGCTCCACCCTGGCCCAGGCCTGACGCTTCGGCCAGAGGCGTAGACCCCCATCACCCTTCGATCACCAGATCAGCCCCTCGCCCAGGCCTGACGCTTCGGCCAGAGGCGTAGACCCCCATCACCCTTCGATCACCAGATCAGCCCCTCGCCCAGGCCTGACGCCTTGGCCAGAGGCGTTGACCCCCATCAACCTCCAATCGCCAGCTCGGCCCCCACCCCAGGCCTGATGCCTCTGGCCCAGGCATCAGGCTTGGGGAGGGGACCCCCCAGACCCCTCTGATTGATGGCTCCGCCCCCGCCCAGGCCTGATGCCTCTGGCCCAGGCTTCAGGCCTGGGCAGGGGACCCTCATTTCCCCCCATTCAACGGCTCTGCCCTCGCCCAGGCCTGATGCCTCAGCCAGAGGCATCGAACCCCATCTCCCCCTGATCTCCGGATTGGCCCCTTGCCCAGGCCTGACACCTCCACCAGAGGTGTCAGGCCTGGGGAAGGGGGTCCCCATCCCGCCCCGATCACCAGCTCCACCCCCCACCCAGGCCTGATGCCTCTGGCCCAGGTGTCAGGCCTGGGCAGGGGAACCCCAGACCCCTCCGATTGCCGGCTCCGCCCCCCACCCAGGCCTAACGCCTCAGCCAGAGGCGCCGACCTCCATCACTCTCAGATTGCCGGATGGCCCCTTGCCGAGGCCTGACGCCTTTGCCAGAGGCGTCAGGCCTGGGCAGGGGACCCCCATCTCCCCCCAATCACCGGCTTCTGGGTGGCTTCTGGGTCCGGCCTGTGGCCCGGATCGGATCCGATCACTGGCGGCAGACAGGTGGCTTCTGGGTCACACACGGGGGCCTGGATGGCGGCTCTCGTGTTGGCGGCTGCACTGTCCCACCCTGCCTGCAGTATGCAAATTAGCCACCATCTTTGTTGGCAGTTAATTTGCATATCACGCTGATTAGCCAATGGGAGGTGTAGCGAAGGTATGGTCAATTACCATGTTTGTCTATTATTAGATAGATAGTATTGGAAGTACTAGACAGAGCAATAAAAAAGAAATAAAAGGCATCCAAATATAGGGGACCCCCATCTCCCCCCAATCACCGGCTTCTGGGTGGCTTCTGGGTCCGGCCTGTGGCCCGGATCGGATCCGATCACTGGCGGCAGACAGGTGGCTTCTGGGTCACACACGGGGGCCTGGATGGCGGCTCTCGTGTTGGCGGCTGCACTGTCCCACCCTGCCTGCAGTATGCAAATTAGCCACCATCTTTGTTGGCAGTTAATTTGCATATCACGCTGATTAGCCAATGGGAGGTGTAGCGAAGGTATGGTCAATTACCATGTTTGTCTATTATTAGATAG
>NW_005369591.1:319258-365576 GCF_000412655.1 Myotis brandtii | reverse complement strand
AAACCAAAAAAAAAAAAAAAAAAAAAGCTGGAGGTATCATACTACCTGACTTCAAAATATACTACAGAGCTATGATAATAAAAAGAACATGGCACTGGCAGAGAAACAGATACACAGATCAATGAAACAGAATAGAGAGCCCAGCTATAAAACCACATGTATATGGATAGATAATTTTCAACAAAGGAGCCAGAAATAGACATTGGAGTAAAGATACTTACCCAATGCAATATACAGATTTAATGCAATCCCCATCAAAATTTCAATGTTATTTTTTAAAGAAATATAACGAGAAATCATTAGATTTGTATGGAACCATAGAAGACCCAGAATAGCCAAAGCAATCCTGAAAAAAAAAAAAAAAAAAAGCTGGGGGGGGAGCCCTAGCCGGTGTGGCCCAGTGGATAGAGTGTCGGCCGGCAGACCAAAGGGTCCTGGGTTCGATTCTGGTCCCGGGCACGTACCTTGGTTGCAGGCTCCTCCCAGGTCCCGGCCGTGGTCGGGGCTCCTGCAGGAGGCAACCGGTTGATGTGCTTCTCTCACATCGATGTTTCTCTCTGTCTTTCCCTCTCTCTTCCACTCTCCCTCAAAACCAATGGAAAAATATCCTCGGGCAAGGAATAACAAACAAACACACACACACAAAAAAGATTAAAAACAAAACAGATCATCAAAATGGCTGGGAAAAAAAAAAAAAAAAAAAAAAGCTGGAGGTATCATACTACCTGACTTCAAAATATACTACAGAGCTATGATAATAAAAAGAACATGGCACTGGCAGAGAAACAGATACACAGATCAATGAAACAGAATAGAGAGCCCAGCTATAAAACCACATGTATAT
This sequence comes from Myotis brandtii, assembly GCF_000412655.1. NCBI lineage: Eukaryota > Metazoa > Chordata > Mammalia > Chiroptera > Vespertilionidae > Myotis > Myotis brandtii. Next base: position 364,732 of record NW_005369591.1, on the reverse strand, counting down.
GGATAGATAATTTTCAACAAAGGAGCCAGAAATAGACATTGGAGTAAAGATACAATAGTCTCTTCAATAAATGGTGCTGGGAAAACTGGAAAACCACATGCAAACGAATGAAACTGGATTGCAGTTTGTCCCCATGTACAAATATTAATTCAAAATGGATCAAATACTTAGACATAAGACCCTAAACTATAAATCACATAGAAAAAAATATATAGGTACCAAACTTATAGACCTGAGTGGTAGAGAACATTTTATAGACTTTACCCCACAAACAAGGGAGATAAAGGCAAAAATAAATGAATGGGATTATATCAAACTGAAGTGTTTCTGCACAGCAAAAGAAATGGACAACAAAACAAACAGGCAGCCAACTATATGGGAGATGATATTTGCAATAAGTAGCTCCAACAAAGATTTAATTTCCAAAATATACAAAAAAAACTCACAAAACTCAACAGCAAACAAATAAACAATCCAATCAAAAAGTGAGCAGAGGACCTGAAAATACACCTCTCCCAGGAAGACATACAAACAACCAACAGATGTATGAAAAGATGTTCAACCTCACTGGCAATCAGGGAAATGCAAATTAAAACTACAAAACTACCTTACACCAGTTAGAGTGTCCATTATAAACAAGACAAGCAACAATAAGTGTTGGAGGGGTTGTGGAAAAAAGGGAACCCTCATTCACTGTTGGTGGGAATGTAGATTGGTACAATCACTATGGAAAGCAATCTGGTGATTCCTCAAAAAATTAAAAATAGAGCTACCATACAACCCAACAATCCCACTCCTGGGTATGTACCCCAAAAAATTGAAATCATTTATACGCAAAGATAGATGCACCTCTATGTTCATTGCAGCATTATTCACAGTGGCCAAGAGTTGGAAACACCCAAAGTGCCCTGCAATAAAGGACTGGATAAAGAAGATGTGGTATATACTGGTATACCCAATGGAGTACTACATGGCCATAAGAAAGGATGAAATAGCATCATTTACAACAACATGCATGGGCCTTGAAAACATTATGCAAAGTGAAATAAGTCAAACAGAGAAAGCTAAGAACTATATGATTTAACTCATATGTGAAATATAAAACTGAAACTTATGTACACAAACAACAGTGTGGTGGTTGCCAGAGGGAGGGGGATGGGTGAAGAAAGGGGTCCTAATATGAGGTGACAGATGTATTTATCTTTAGGTGGTGGGCATATGGTCCTATGTACAGATATTGTAAATTAGTAATCCACACATGTACCCTATATGTTCATGTAGACTAATGTCACCCCAATAAAATTTAAAATAATAAAAAAATTCAAAATTCAAAATAAATAAATAGTATCTATATTAATAAAAGGGTAATATGCAAATGGTTGGGATGCCCTCATGCGTAACAACTGATCAGCAGGCTGCGTGCACAGCAGGCAAGTGTGGGCAGGGACTTGCAGTGTCCGGGACTTGCGTCACACCGTCACAATCCATCACCAGGAGGCCTGGGGCCTGGAGGAGGCCTCTGTGTGGCTCTGCCAGGGTCTGCAGGCCTCCTCACAGCCCGGCCCAGGAGCGGGGTCCAGCGGAGGCCTCCGTGTGCCTGCGCCCGGGGTCCCAAGGCCTCCACATGGCCTGTTATTAACATTGCCAGCCTGGGAAGTGATGCTGCCTGCATGCATCCCTGCCCAGCACTGACGTGACACTGCCTGTGTGTGTCCCCACCCAGCAGTGATGTGATGCTGCTGGGAATGGGGCTTGACGGGGGTGGGGCCGGCTGGATCTGGGTCTCACCCAGTGGGGGTGGGGCTGGCCAGGTCTGGGTCTCAAGTGATTTTGAGGTGTGTGCAGGTGGGCGGGGACTTGACTCTAGGTCTCGCGGTGCACCCCAGACTCTGACATGAGGGAGGAGGGAGCCTGATACCTGCACCCAGGACCCACACAGCAGGGTGGCAGGATCCCCATCCCTCACGGAATTGGCCATTGGTCAGCTTGGTGTCAGTGGCCTGACAGCCAGGAATCCCATTCACCGGTACCCAGGACCCACACAGCAGGGCAGCGGGAGCCCCATCCCTCGCGGAATTGGCCATTGGTCAGCTTGTTGTCAGCGGCCTGACAGCCAGGAATCCATTCATCCGCACCCCAGACCCTGACAGCAGGGAGGTAGGAATATATCTAAAGACCAACTATTGGCACAAAGTACCTCTGAAACTGAAAGAAGCCATTGTTGGTGACACAATGTATCTGAAGGCCAACTATTGGCACAAGGTATCTCTGCAGCCAAAAGAAAGCATCGTCATCAACAGAATATGTCTGAAGACCAATTATTGGCACAACATGCCTCTGCAGCTGAAAGAAAGCGGCGGTGTCAACAGAATATGTCTGAGGACCAACTATTGGCACAATGTACCTCTGAAGCCAAAAGAAGCCAGCATCAGGGACAGAATGTATCTGAAGAGCAACTATTGGCACAATGTAGGTCTGCAGCCGAAAGATGCCGGCATCATCAACAGAAAATGTCTGAAGACCAACATGCCTCTGAAGCTGAAAGAAGGCAATGGTGTCCACAGAATATGTCTAGAAAACAGTCATCAACAAGTACTACCAATACTGGTAGGAACTGCCTTCACAGAGAAAATGGAGCAAATGAGGATGCAATTATCGAACATAGTTGTGGTGGAATGACTGTTACATGTCAATTTTGTCTATCACAAAATTTCTCCGATGAAAAACCATCTGATGGAAAATTTACTTGATGTTGCAGCAAAGGTAAAGTTGTCCAAATGACATACATTTTCCAGAATACCTGACATATTTTTAAAAATTAATGATAAATGAAGATTCTGACAATAAAAATTTTATGGAAAATATTCGTTTAATGAATAGCTCTTTTGCTTTTGCTACAATGGGTACAAATATTGCATTGCCATCAGGATATGGGCCATACTGTTTTAGAATACATGGACAAGTTTATCACCATATTGGAACTTTACATTCTTTGGATGGTGTTTCTCAGAAGTGTGCTCAACTCTATATTTTAGATATGGCCGAAGTGACAAGTAAAAGATTAGCAATGCCAGAAAACCAAGGTTGCTTAGAAAGACTCATGATCAACATTAACAACCTCATGCATGAAATAAATGAATTAACAAAATCGTACAAGATGCTACATGAGGTAGAAAAGGAAGCCCAATCTGAAGCAGCAGCAAAAGGTATTGCTCCCATGAAAGTAACAATGGTGACTAAATACAATCATAACAGTGACCCAGGTAGATATAATTCTCCCTGTGTAACCTAGGTTGTCATCATATTCAGAAACAAAGATAGAGAACCTCCTTTTGAAAGGGACTTGCTCATTCATTGTAAACCAGATCCCAATAATCTGAATGCCACTAAAATGAAACAAATCAGTATCCTGTTTCCTACATTAGATGCAATGACATATCCTATTCTTTTTCCATATGGTGAAGAAGGCTGGGGAACAGATATTGCATTAAGACTAAGAAACAACAGTGTAATTGACAATAATACTAGACACAATGTAAGGACACGAGTCACACAAATGCAGTATTATGGATTTCATCTCTCCATCCAGGACACATTCAATCCTATTCTAAATGCAGGAAAATTACCTCAACAGTATATTGTCAATTCGTATTAAAAAATGGAAGCCAATAGGATAAAGTTCATTAAAGCAAAGCAATCTAAGTTGAGAATTTAAAAATATAGTGGTTTGATGGATTATCTCACATCTAGATGTGAAAATGTCAATGTGCCGATTGGTAAAATGATAATACTTCTGTTGTCTTTTGAGGGTAGTCCCAGAAATATGCAGCAGCAATATCAGGATGCTATGGCAATTATAACAAAGTATGGCAAGCCCGATTTATTCATACAGTTAGGAGCCAGCAGTCCCAGATTGTGAGAGGGATGTCTGACTGCCGGTTTAGGCCCAATCCTCCCAGCAGTTGGACATCCCATGAGGGGTCCTGGATTAGAGAGGGTGCAGGCTGGGCTGAGGCTCCCTTCCCCCGCTCCCCCCGTGCATGAATTTCATGCACCCGGCCTCTAGTAGCTAAGATTTGGAAACAGCCTAAGTGCTCATCAGCAGATGAGTGGATAAGAAAGCTGTGGTACATCTACACAATGGAATACTATGCTGCTGTAAAAAAAGAAGGAATTCTTACAGTGTCCTCTACTTTTTCAAATTGTAAAATCAAATATGGTACATGGACCATGTGGAATACAAAATCCAAATAGTCCATGTATGGAAAATGTTCAAAGGGATATCCGAAAGAATTTCGAAATGTGACCATTGGAAAAATTGATGGATATTGTATTCAAATACAAATGAAATCTGGTAGTACCATGTCTATTGGAAATAAAGTTGTCAATAACACTTGGATTGTCCCTTATAACCCGTATTTGTGCCTTAAATATAACTTTCATATAAATGTTGAAGTCTGTGCATCGATTAAAAGTGTCAAATATTTATTTAAATGCATCTAAAAAGGGTACAATTGTGGAAATATTCAAATTTCTGAAAAAAAATATTATCAATCATGACGAAGTAAAGGACTTCATTGACTCCAGGTATGTGAGCATTCCTGAGGCTGTTTGGAGACTTTTTGCAATGTGAATGCATGACCCATCTCATGCAATCACAAGATTAGCTATTCATTTGCCAAATGAACAAAATTTGTTCATACTGATGATTTTGCTGAAGTTTTAGATAGGGCTAAAAGGTGTAATTTGACTTTGATGGCTTGGTTCTTATTGAATAGAGAAGATTCTGACACTCGTAGTTATTATTATTGGGAGATTCCACAGCATTATTTGTTTAATAATTCTTTGTGGACAAAACGCCAAAAGGGTGGAAATAAAGTATTAAGTAGACTGTTCACTGTGAGCTTTAGAGAACCAGAATGATATTACTTTAGAATTTTGCTTCTGCGTGTAAAAGGTGTGATAAGTTTTGATGATTTGTCAACTGTAGGAGGTGTAATTTATGATACATTTCATGAAGCTGCTAAACATTGAGAGTTATTACTCAACAACACACTCTGGAAACATACGATTGACGATGCGATCATCCTTAATATGCCCAAACAACTACGGCAACTTTTTGCATATATATGTGTGTGTTTGGATGTCCTTCTGATGCAGACAAATTATGGGTTGAGAATGAATATCATTATATTGAAGATTTTTGTTAGAAATTACACCGAAGAGAAGGTGCCTGTGTAAACTGTGAAATGCATGCCCTTAACGAAATTCAAGAGGTATTCACATTGCATGGAATGAAATGTTCACATTTCAAGTTTCCAGACTATCCTTTATTAATGAATACAAATGCATGTGATGAATCATATGAGCAATAACAGGCAGAGGTTTTGATAAATTCTCTGAATGATGAACAGTTGGCAGCCTTTTGGACAATAACTTCAGCCATCGAAGATCAAACTGTACACCCCAAATGCTTTTTCTTGGATGGTCCAGGTGATAGTGGAAAAACATAACTTTATAAAGTTTTAATACATTATATTAGAGGTCGTGGTGGTACTGTTTTACAGTGTCTACAGAAATTACTGCAAATTTACTTCTTGGTGGAAGAATCTTTCATTCCCAATATAAATTACCAATTCCATTAAATGAAACTTCAATTTCTAGACTCAATATAAAGAGTGAAGTTGCTAAAACCATTGAAAAGGCCAAACTTCTCATTATTGATGAAGGTACCATGGCATCCGATCATGCTATAAATGCCATAGACAGATTACTAAGATAAATTATGAATTTGAATGTTCCATTTGGTGGGAAAGTTCTCCTTCTCGCAGGGGATTTTCGACAATGTCTCAGTATTGCGCTGCATGCTGTGATCAGCCATAGTACAAACGAGTTTAAAGTACTTTAATGTTTGGGGATGTTTCAAAAAGTTGTCTCTTCAAACAAATATGATATCAGAGGATTCTGCTTTTAGTGAATGGTTAGTAAAACTTGGAGATAGCAAACTTGATAGCAGTTTTCATTTAGGAATGAATATTATTGAAATCCCCTGTAAAATGATTTGTAATGGATCTATTATTGAAGCTACCTTTGGAAATAGTATATTAATAAATAATATTAAAAATATATCTAAACGTGCAATTCTTTGTCCCAAAAAATGAGCATGTTCAAAAATTAAATGAAGTAATTTTGGATATACTCGATGGAGATTTTAACACATATTAAAGTGATGATTCCATTGATTCAACAGATAATGCTGAAAAGGAAAATTTTCCCATCAAATTTTTTAATAGTATTACTCCTTTGGGAATGCCATATCATAAATTAAAATTGAAAGTGGATGCAATCATCATGCTACTGAGAAATCTTAATAGTAAGTGGGGTCTTTGTAATGGTACTAGATTTATTATCCAAAGATTGTGATCTAACATTATTGAAGCTGAAGTATTAACAGGATCTGTAGAGGGAGAGGTTGTTCTGATTCCAAGAATTGATTTGTCCCCATCTGACACTGGCCTCCCATTTAAATTAATCCGAAGACAGTTTTCCGTAATACCAGCATTTGCGATGACTATTAATAACTCACAAGGACAAACTCTAGATAGAGTAGGAATATTCCTACCTGAACCCATTTTTGGATATGGTCAGTTTTATGTTGCTTTCTCTCTCTTGAGTTTGAAGAGCGTGTGACGTTAAAGTTGTAAATACTTCAAGGGAAATTAGTCAAGCACTCTAAAGATGTTTTCACTCTTAATGTGGTATACAGGGAGATATTAAAGTAAGTTTAATCAATTTATCAGTCATTGTTTGCATCAATGTTGTTTTTATATCATGTTTTTGTTGTTTCTACATCATGTCTTTGTTGTTATATCATGTTGTTATTGTTTATTTATTAATAAATTTATATATTATTTTCATATACATTTTACTAATTTTCTTTCATCTCTGACACATCTTATTATAGAGAAAGTGCAAATAGCAATATTAAAATATGTTTCTAATTAATTCCCTTTTAATATGCACAAATTTTGTGCACCGGGCCACTAATTTTTTTATAAAAGCCAGTGTCAGTCAATCTGCCTCTGTTCAGAAAATGGCTTACCCATCTATTGTCTGTACTACATTGGACATGATAACTGAACAATCAATTCCTGAGTCTCCTCATCTGGCAATAAAAATGCTATCTTCTGCACAGTGTAAGAGAATTATTTTGGGTCTTTCATCATTGCTTACAAAAACTAATATTACTAAATATTTTTATGCTCTAACCACTGGGGAATAAAGAGATTCGTGGTTAACACTAAATATAAATAAGATAAATATGATAACCTGGTGTAGAATAAGTGCTTAACCTGATTTATACTTTAGAAAGATCCCTCTAAGGACTCCTTGCTCCCAAAAGGAAAGCACGTGTACAAGAAGAAATATCACTTAGGAGACCACTGCACTGATTTAGGCAAGAATTTGAATTATAGTCACAAAAATAGTAAAAAGTGGTCACATTTATTGAATATGTGTGTATGTGCACATATGCTTGTGTGTGTGTGTGTGTGTGTGTGTGTGTGTGTATGTGTGTGTGTGTTTGAGAGAAAGAGCGCAGTTCACCAAGTATTTTCACCTGAACAACTAAATAGATGTTGCTGTCAATAGCTGAAATGAGGAAAACTGAGTTGGAAGATAAAGAGAATATAAGGAATAATAGATGGTAGGCCTATTGATTTTGCCAATTTAATTTGAAATATATATTAGAAATTGAGTGGACATGTTGCGTAAGATGTTTGATATAGATTTGGAACTCAGATGATAATGGCTAAAAAAAATTAGGAACCGTTTCATATGGGTAGTATAGTAAATGCTATTAGTTGGGTTTCCTGGAATCCCTTTTACTGGCTCATCTGGGTGTTTCTCATCCCTCAACTGTTGCAGGCACTTCAACTAATGGCTCCTTTACATTCCTTTTTCAGAGGTTTATCCTTAGGTGACTTTAGCCTCCTTTCATTCAGATGATTGGGCTCTATACTGAGTACCTTGATCTAATACAGATGGTTTAGTCATGGAATTGGACATCACATATACAAATCAAAAGGTGAAGAACAAAGATGGAATCCTGGCACATCAACATCTTGGAGATATGGTAGTTAAGGAAGAGCTGGCAAAAGAAATGGAGAATGAGCAGTCAGGAAAGTAGGGGAAAATAAATTGGTACAATTATGTGAAAGCCTGAAAAATAAAGTGTTCCAAGAAGGAGGCTATGATCAACCATATTAAATGTTACTGAGAAGTTACTATAATAACAGAGACGTCATCATTTTCTTTGTTAAAAGTTTATCATGACCTTAAAAAGAGTTATTTCAATATAGTGGTTTTATATTAAAAGACTAAAGTGAGTTGGTGAGAAAATGAGAGTTGAAGAAGAAGAAATACCCAGTATAGAAAATTTTTGAAGTATTTTGCTTTGAATGTGGAAAAGTGAGATGGGGCACCTAGAGGGAGACTTTGGGATAAAAGAAGGATTTAATTAATAGATTAGTTATTTCAACCCTTTTCATCTCATGACACATGTAAACTAATTAACAAAATTCTGTGGCACACAAAAAATATATATTTTTGCCAATATGACAAAAAAATAGGTGAAATTTTGTTTCATTCACACCAGACAGCTATTGTTGTATTGACCATTTTTTAATTTGAAAATCTAAGGGAAAAGAAGTCAGTGCTCCTGACTTAACACTCATGTATTGCATGTTTTAAAAATTCTTGATGCACACTGGTTGAAAATCACTGTAATAGATGTTAAGGCATATCTGTATCCCCATTGGAATGATCCAATGAGGAAAACCCAATATAGATTCAGATTATTTTACTTAGCAAAATGTTCTCAAAGTCCATCCATATTGTAATATGTATTTGGAAATAATTATTTTTATAGCTGAAAACTATTTCATGTTACAAATATACCAAATGTTTTATCCATTCATCATGAATTATTTCCCCTTTTTGGCTATTATCAGTAATGCTTTCATGGACATTCATGTATGTGTTTGTGTGAATATATTTTTTCATTTCTGTTGGGTAAGAATTAATGGTTGACATGGTAACTCTATGTCTACTCATTTGAAGAACTGCAAAAACGTTTTTCAAAGTGTCTGAACATCCCACATCAATGTATAAGAGTTTCAACTTCCCCACATCCCTGTCAACACTTATCATTAACTTTTTTTTTAGTTTAGTTATTCTATGAATATAAAGTGGTATTTCCCTAATGCTCATTAATGTTAAGCCCTTTTCAGTATGTACCTTCTTTAGATAAATGTTTGTTTTAATATGCTTTCCTGATTTCTTTATTGTTTATCTGACTTATTATTGAATTATAAGGGTTCTTTACATAGTCTGGATACAAATCACTTATCAGTAGCATGATTTGAAAATATTTTCTTTTTATTCTGTGTTGTCTCTTGAATCTCTGACTGTCTTAATGGTGTTCTTTGAAGAACAATTTTTTTATGTTGATGAAGTCCAATTTATGTATTTTTCCCTTTAATTGTATGTGCTTTTTGATCATATTTAAGAAACCATTGCTTAATTAAGGTACAAACTATGAATAGAAAGGAACTTTTCAACCTGACAAAGGCTATCTTATTTTTAAATATATTTTTATTAATTTCAGGGAGGATGGGAGAGGGAGAGAAAGATAGAAACATCAATGATGAGAGACCAATCATTGACTGGATGCCTCCTGTACATGCCCTACTGGGGGTCAAGCCCACAACCTGGGCATGTGCCTTTGATAGGAATTGAAGCCAGGACCCTTCAGTCAGCAGGCCGAGGCTTTATCCACTGAGCCAAATGAGCTAGGGCTGACAAAGGCTAATATTGAAAAACTAACAGCTAACGTCATACTTAGTGGTGAAAGACTAAATGTTTTCCCCCTGAGATCAGGAACAAGACAAGTATTTCCACTTTTATCACTTGTATTCAACATTGTACTGGAGTTTCTAGTGAGGGCAATAAAGCAAGAAAAAAAAAAGAGCAAGGCATCTAGATTGAAAAGGAAAACCTAAAACTATCTCTATTTGCAGATTAAATTATCTTGTACAATAGAAAATCCTAACTAATTTAATGAACGTTATTAGAACTAACAAATGAGCTCAGCAAGTTTACAGGACATGGGTCAACATAAAAAACTAATTGTGTTTCTATACACTAGCAATGAACAATATAAAAACAAAATTAAGAAAATAATTCCATTTACAAAAACATTGAAATGAATAAAGTATGTAGGGATAAATTTAACAATAAAAGTGTAAGATCTATACACTACAAACATTGTTGAAATAAATTAAAGATGACCTAGATAAAAATACATGCATAATTAGAAGGGAAAATTAATATTGTTAAGATAGTAATATTATAGCCCTAACTGGTTTGGCTCAGTGGATAGAGTGTCGGCCTGCAGACTGAAGGGTCCCAGATTCGATTCTGGTCAAGGGCATGTACTTTGGTTGTGGGCACATTCCCAGTAGGGGGTGTACAGGAGGCAGCTGATTGATGTTTCTCTCTCATCGATGTTTATAACTCTCTATCCCTCTCCCTTACTCTCTGTAAAAAAATCAATAAAAAATATATATATTTTTAAAAAGATGGTAATATTGTAAAAAACACAGAGAATCTTAATCAAATCAACTTTTTGGCTAATTTATCTGTGAGGATAGTACCTAATGGCTCTGATACTTTTATTTGGATTGTCAGAATAAAGACAATGTGGCATGTATTAATTCAACAGATTTTTACTGAAAGAGAATATGAGAGTTAAAAGTTAAATATTTTCTATTTACAAGGGCCTTAACAATTAACTACAGTGAAAATATTGTATTTTATCAAACTTAAGATGTCTTTAACTATAATTTGCATCTTAATTTCAGGAACATGAAATTATGATAAAGATGTGCATCTTAGAATCAATAAAATGTGCTTATACAAGCATGATTCCACATATATCATGTTACCATACCAATCATAAGAGTAGTAAAAAAACAAGTTTTAGGAGAGAATGATAGCATCTGATTGAGAGGATTAAGGATAGAATAAGTATAAATAAGTATGAACTGAAATTTGAAAAAAAAATTCATAAGCAATTACAGAGAGAAAGCACTGTGGTAACATGACCTAGAATTTTAAAAAAAGCATCTGCACTAATAAAAGACAAAGATGCTAATTGACCATACCTTCGCTATGCCCATCAGCCAATCAGAAGAGTATGCAAATTAACCCAACAAAGATGGTCGTTAAATTTGCATACTGCAGGCAGGCAGGACAGCGCGATCTGCCACCTGCTGGTGCCATCTTGGCCTCCCCTGTGTGACCGGGGGTGGCGGGGAGGGATAGCAGTGATCCGCCACCCCGCCGCCATCCGGGCCTCCCAGGAGGGCCTGCTCCTGGGTTGCCATGGCGATCCGCGATGGTGATCTGTGAGCAGGAAAGCACTGCCCGTAGGCAGCACCCAGGAGGGCCTGCTCCTGGGTCGCCCTGGCAATCCGAGATCAGGAAAGTGCGGCCGCAGGCAGCACCCAGCAGGGCTTGCCCCCGGGTCTCTGTAGCAATCTGTGAGCAGGAAAGCCAGGCCTGCAGGCAGCACCCCACCCTGGCCACACCTCAAGGGAGAGAACAACACGTAGTGGAGGCCAGGAGCCTGAGAGATCAAAATAGAGGGGCATCTGCTCCAAGCCTCCATGGTGTGGCTGGGGGCAGGCCCCCAGCAGACATACACACACACACACACACACACACACACACACACACACACACAGGGCGACTGCTCTGAGCCTCCTAGACAGCTGGGGTCAGGCCTCCAGTGGGGACACACACACACACACAGGCGACTGCTCTGAGCTTCCAATGCGGCTGGGGGCAGGTCCCCAGTGGACACACACACACACACACACACACACACACACACAGGGCAACTGTTCTGAGCCTACATGGTGCGGCTGGGGGCAGGCCCCAGCAGACACATACAAACACACAAACAATACACACATCCGCACACACACACAGGACTCCTTCTGCTCTGAGCCTCTGCTGCCAGACTGTGGCCATCAGTTGGACATCCACTGAGGGCTCCCGGACTGTGAGAGGGGCACTCTGGGCTGAGGGAACCCCACCCCCCCAGTGCACGAATTTCGTGCACCAGGCCTCTAGTAAAGGAATAAAAGTCTAGAGAATATTAAGAGAAAAAATCAAAAAGGCATTCAGAAGCCACTAGTAATTTGGGAGAAGGGAAGTCACATTACAAAGATTAAACAGACAACAGTAAATAAGAATGGTTTATAAGAATTAGGTACTAGAAAATGAGTTATTTGGAAATATTTTGGGTGTAAAATGCCAGTATTTTGTCATTGAAGAAGTATACCATAAACCATTAGAAATATAACAAGAGCATTCAAGAATGATATTTAGGAATGCACTATATAAGGACAATGGAAGTGGTGAAAGTGATAAAATAGTCAAGAAAAAATGCAGTAAAAAGAAATAAAGGTAAGAACATAACCTTGAGAAATTCCTTCACTAAGTGTAGATAACAGAAGAGAACAAAAAAAGAGAATAGAAAAGGAATAAGAAAAAAAGGAGAACAGGGAAACAAAAGTTGGAGAGACTTTCAATGTGAGCAACAATGTCAAATGTCAATGTCAGTCAGGTTAATGACCAAGAGAGAAGCCATTCACTTTGTAGTTAAAAGGTACCAGTAACTTCTGCTGGAACAATTTCAGTAAAAGAAGAGAATACACTTTAGAATAAGAAAAATATAGGCTTAGAGAAGCTCACTGAATAAAGAGTGACACCAGAGCCTAAAACAGCACAATTGACTCCTAATGATTTTCTTGCTTTGGGATCACAGTTTCCCCAGGATGTGTGGTTAAATTTTTTAACTTAAAAGAATGCACAGGACAATTAAATATCTTCTAACAAGCTCGGCATTCTACTTCAATAAACACTCAAAATTGAGAATAAACACAAGAAAATGGTCTCATCTCTAAGCAGGATAACGCTTTCAACATATTTTATAGGGAGAAAAATACATTTAGTTTTATTTAACATTAATCTGACTAGTACAAGGTATAAGTGATTAGCTCTGATGTTTGAAGGGAAAATGGAAATATCAATATGAAAGAGATAGAATGACAAATGTCTGCAAGAGAATGCTATGAACTCCAGTACTCAGGAATTAGGAGGAAGAACAAAGGCATATAGTCTGGGAAGCTGAGAGGTGGGGAGGCATGGAGTGCAGATGTAAGCTGTGTAGTATTTCACCTTCCTTTGCAGCTTCAGAGAAAAGGAGGGGGAGATATGAAAGAATTGGTATGTCATGTGACTAAACATCCCCTTAAACACCAATGGTTAAGAGCAGAAAAACCCACATAATGCTTTGGGATAAGAAGAAAGCACTTACTAGCAGATTCTAGTTCAGAGGATACATATTAATTGTGAGAGACTGTGTAAGAGAAGACTTGACAGGAACCGACATTGTTTTTTTGTGAGTTGAAAATTACCTAGAAGGCAAGACACAGAAAAGCTTTGTAAATCAGAAGTAGAATTTTTCTGCTATTGAAATTATAGGTCACAAAAATATTTGATTTAACCAGTATCTGATGGTGCCAGCCTGTCAGGCTGAAGATTACTTACATGAGTTACTTACAATGAAAAATAATAACCCCATTAAACTTAAGAAAGTTTAAATGCATTTCCTTTTGATAGGATTAAGAATATCCTAATATTTAGAAAAAAACAAAACTAATATTAATTTTCAGGGACTGACTTGCTATAAATATATTGAAATAACAAAAGAACTACATTTATGTTTACCTAAGAATATGGGAAAGAGAATAGTACATGGGGAAAATTTGTGTTTTAATATTTGCAAGCATTTGATAGATCTTAAAGGGTTGTTGCTCCCTGTTCTTCATTAATGTACTTAGAGTATAATAGCAGAGGCTACAAAAAAAAATAAATAAATAAATAAAAGAAAATAAATAAAGAAAGAAAGACCAATGGAGTGTCTACTGCCTTTGCAAAAATGTAAATTTGTCTTTTAAACATCATTATCATTTCCTTTTAGGAATTCTAATGACATTTTTTGTTGTTTATGCTCTATCTGTATACAGTGAAATAAAATGATAGTAGAAAATTATATATATACTAGTGACCTGTTGTGAGAAATCGCGCGAGACCCAGGACTCCTCCTCCTCCTGCCCCCTGTGCCATGGGACTGTCCTGAGTCCCGGAGTCCCGCCCCATTTGGCCGGCATGCCACAGGATGGCCCTGAGTCCTGAAGCGCCGCCCCAAAGCCCTGCCTCCAGGCCGCACACAGCGGCCACCAGGCCCTGCCCCCGCAGCATGCACATGGGTAGCAGAAACCCTGGCAGAAGCCATGCGAAGCAGACACCGGAACCCTTGCGCCCCACCCCCATGGGGCTGCAGAAATCCTGGCAGAAGCTGCACAGAGAGGCCACCAGCCCCACCCTCGCTGCCCCGCCCCCACTGTGCACACTGCCATCTTGTGATGGCATTATGGCATGACGGTCAATTTGCATATTATCTCTTTATTATATAGGATTACTAGTGGCTTGGTGCACGGATTCGTGCAAGTTGAAAGGAAATTAATTAGAAGAAAGATTCATGCAATAATTATGTTACTGCAAAAAGTTACATATGAACAATATTCTCTGAGTTCTTACATGTTAAAATTAGCTTTTGCTTTAGAACTGAAATTTGAAGGACTTGAGTAGATATCCTTTGTTCATACTTGTTTTCTAAGCATTTTTAAAACTATTGCTTCATTATGCTGATTTCTGCATTGTTCTTTGTAAATATTGGACATCTGACATGTGGAATGCTATTGTAAATTCAATTAAAAAGTTCTACATTGAAAAAAATTACATGTCAAAATAGTATATATAATATAGTATTATAAAATTAAAACATCTGTGTGATTGGCAGCACTGAGAGCTTTATATGTATCGCACACGCGCGAGTCAACGTTTATTTATATATTTTTTTCAATGTTTATTTTTAAATTGCAAGTGCGCATCATATTTACCGGCTGGTCAGTCAGACAGTCGGACAGATGGACAGTCAGCCACTTAGCCTCTTATATATATATAGATTGTATGTATCATTAAAAATGTCAAGGATACATACCCATATGTTTTCTATCTCCTTGTACTGTCTGCCTAAATCAGCTGCTAACAAAGAGCACAGAAAACAAATACTGAGGAACTGGATTCAGAGTAATTGATGTGAATAGTACTTTTAGCTCATCACCTCAATGATATAATAATCTATCAGCTGCCTGTCTGTATTATTTATGTTCCTAAGGACATTTTTTTTTCTATGTCTACTAATCTGAGTAATTAACTACAAACTTCTTTTTCAATTGGGGAAGTTTTGTCCAGTATGAGGACAGCTCTTTCAGATTATCAGTATAATCTAGTTACCTAGAAGGTACTTATAAGTTCAATTATTGAACCTTTTAGTATTTCTTATCTTACTTTTTTGGACAAGAATCCCTAAACACATAGAAGAGTCTATGTCTGTCCTAACCTCAATATTCGGTTGAAGTCTCCCATATTATTTTTAAAATAAAAGCTAGTTTTGTATTTTGTCCCCATAACACATTTGAGTTTAGTTTAATATAATTAATTTATTTTACTTGCATTTCTTTTCCCCCCAACTAGTTTAAATTTAATACCAGTCTGCTCCAGTTTCAGATGTAAAGCAAAATGGCTGGAAAACCATGTACTCTACAAAGTGGTCTCCCCATTGCCCCAAGCACACACTTGGCCCCATATCCTATTATCTTGACACTAGAGGCCCAGTGCATGAATTCATGCACCAGTGGGGTCCCTTGGCATGGCCTGTGGGATCGGGCTGAAACCGGCTCTCCAACATCCCCTGAGGGGTCCCAGATTGTGAGAGGGCACAAGCCAGGCCGAGGAACCCCACTGGTACACCATCAGGGCTGGTGAGGGACACAGGAGGTTGGCCAGTGAGTGAGGGACCATGGTGGTCAGTACACATCATAGTGAGCTGTTGAGTGGCCTTAGCATATCATTAGCATATTACACCATGATTGGTTGAACGGCCCACCAGTCGACCAGACACTTCATATATTAGGCTTTTATTATATAGGATTATTGACCATATCCCCCATGATACAATCTACGTCTCTGTGGCTATTCTGCAACTACCAATTTGTACTGCTTAATCTCTTTACCTTTTTCACCCAGCCCCCCAACCTCCCTCCTCTCTGACAGTCTGTCAGTGTGTTCTCTGTATCTAAGAGTCTGTTCCTATTTTATTTGTTTATTTTGTTCATTAGATTCCACATATAAGTGAGATCATATGGTATTTGTCTTTCTCTGACTGGCTTATTTCATTTAGCATAATACCCCCCAGGTCCATCCATACTGTCAGGAAAGGTAAGATTTCTTTCTTTTTTACAGCCACATAGTATTCAATTGTGTAAATGTGCCATAGCATTTTTATCCACTCATATACTGATGGACATTTGGGCTGCTTTCACATCTTGGCTATTGTAAATAATGCTGCAATGAACATAGTCGTTCATGTATTCGTTCAAATTAGTGTTTTGGGTATCTTTGGATATATTCCCAGAAATGAAATCACTGGTCATAAGGCAATTCCATTTTTAATTTTTGAGGAACCTCCACACTGTTTCTTAGTGGTTGCACCAATCTGCATTCCCACTTGGAGAAAAAAGGGTTCTTTTTTCTCCAAAGAATAACATAAAGGCTCCTAGAAAGCATGACATTTTTAAACTACAGTTTCCAGCACCCAAGGCTACCCAATAGGTACAGCAACTTCACACTCTAATTTGAAAATGGACTCCTATATGATCTAATTTACTTTTTTAGTAATTTAAATATTGATAGCACAATGTATCAGACATGATATTTCACTGGAGCTTTATGGACTTTCCCATAATCAAACATTTTGCAGATGATTAAACCAAGCAAAAGAAAACACATCTAAGGAGAAAATGAAGGTCAGAGAAAAGAAAGGCATTCTCAATTTAAACAATAAATGACATTTATTTTACATGATGAAGGATGTTAAATGATTAAACTGCCTAAACTCAATGACAATCTGGAAGCCTTTTAAAAATGAGAATAATGTACTGTAATCAAGTTTGGGTCCTAACACTTGCAATGAAATGATCATGCAGGGCTCCCTCCATTGGCTCCTCTGTGGTCTACACACATTTCATAATGAAGGTCACGCAATCTTTCAATATATTAAAGATGTGTAAAGATTCATCAGAAAAGATTGTAAATTATCAAAGCACATTTTCCTCCAAAATTTATAATTAATCTCCTTAATCAACTGAGGCTTTCTTTGTAAATCTTACTAAGTACATATATCTAGAAGCCAATGTGCATTTTTTAACAAGGAAAATATATATATATATATTTCTGAATAACAATAATGAGGTATTTATTTTACATAGGGATTTATTTTATCAGAAGAAAGAATCTTTGAGCTATACAATATTAAATTTTAATAAACTCTTTGATCTTGCTTTGAGGTAGCTATAGACATTGTGATTAAAGTTCTTTTAAACAAGAGGTTTTAAACTGAAGGTCGACAGCCCAAGCATTGATCATTGTTCTTTAGTGCAGTCCCTTGCTAAGGGCCTTTAGAATACACTTGGTTTAATTTATGTCAGCTGGACTCAGGGGGCCGGCAGAGCCACTCCCTGAGGGCGGGACCAGTCAAAAGATTGGATGCCACCCAGTTTGACTCTCCCGCCCAGTGTTAAGGGGATGGATCGATGTCAAAGGCCCACCCAGATGTGATGTAACTTCCTGTAACTCAAGTATATAATAAAGCAGCTTTCAGAGCTGGCTCTCTCTCTGTGAGCTCTGTCCCTTCAGGGGGCAGGCTGTCTTCGCCTGTCCCTCCTATCAGTTCACAACTCTCCCCTTAAACAGTTCCAGTTTCCTTAAACCTTATATAAAATATTAAATTCTCACTTCAGCAGTTACTTATTTTTTCTCCTATCTAAAATCTGGGGGAGATTATGGTCCAACACACAGCCTGGTAAACACTAGAGTCACATATTCTATTCTGAGTGCAGCTCCAGTGAATGAAAAATCACAGAATAGAATCTGACCTCACATGTGGAGAAATGTTCTCCAGAGACCTGAAAATAAATAAAAGGACCTAATAAGGTATTGCCATAAAATAGACACCACCCTGCTATTTTAGTTTCCACTGTTTGCTTATGAATTTTAATTAGAAAAAAATAATGAGCCTTTTGTTCTGCAGAATTGCTCTAAAAACTTCTTCAGAATTCCTTCCAGCAAAGTAGCATAAAATAATTCTACATATTCCAAATTCAACCAGCTTCACTAGGAATGGGGCACATGTGGGGCTTTATCTGCTATTAAGTTCCTATTCTCTATCACTTGCAGGAATACACAGACAATCCTCAAGGCCTTCTATTATAAAAATACTGTGTTGAAATAATCATGTTGAAAATCGGAAAATAAAATCTAAATCTCTGTATTACCAAATAATGTTTAGTACTGTTTGAATATAATACTGTATTGTGAATTAAGGAAGAGATGACATTAATATCTTTTAGATCTCAATTTTTGTGCATTCTCAGATCAAATAAACCCCAATCTTAAATTCCAGATTTACACACTAGACTCAGTTAAAACAGCCTAGGAACCTTATTAAAAGCTATCTAAATGCTCAAAGGATTTACATCTGCCCCTTCCTTCCTTCCTTCCTTCCTTCCTTCCTTCCTTCCTTCCTTCCTTCCTTCTTTTCTTTCTTTCTTTCTTTCTTTCTTTCTTTCTTTCTTTTTCTTCTTTCGTGTTTACCTAAGGCACATGACACTTTAAACCACAGTTATTTTATGTAAAATGTTTGCCTTCCTTATTCATTTGTAGCTCAAGGATTGTAAACTTTTTTTATAATAAACTAGGGGCTCAGTGCACAAAATTCGTGCACTGGGGGGGTGGTCCCAGCCTGCCCCCTCTCACATACTGGGATCCCTCAGGGGATGTCCTACTGATGGCTTAGGCCCGCTCCCTTCTCCCCTTGGGGAGCGGGCCTAAGCCTCAGTCTGGCCTCCTTTTGTGGGAAGTGACCTGGCTGATCAGGGGAAGGCACCAGCCCCATCACCCCACTGCTGCAGCCACTGCCAGTCACCACAGCCACCAAGGTGTTTTCATCAACATGGACTCCAATCCCTTCACCATGAAATAATGACAACTTTCTTTAGGCATTTTCAAGATGTGTCTTTCACAGGATATGACATTTCTTTATTATTTTTTTTTATCCTCACCTGAGGATATGTTTCCATTGATTTTTAGAGAATGTGGAAGAGAAAGGGAAAGACAGAGAGAAACATCAAAGTGAGAGGAACACTTTGATTGGTTGCCTCCTGCATGAGCACTGACCTGGACCCCAGACAGGGAAGAGCCTGCAATCTAGGTACATGCTCTTGGTCAGAATTGAAGCCAGACCCTGTGGTAGGCAGGCCGAGGCATTATCTACTGAGCCAAACCATCTAGGGTAGGGGATATGATATTTCTTAGCCCCCCAGCAGCAGACCTTCATTTTTTTCTCCAGGAGTGAGTGAAAAACCCTAGATCACCTTCTTGGATGCTTATTACCCAAGTTACTAAGAATATTACCAGTGGCATACAGGGAGCTTAGCCAATGAGCGGTCAGAAAAGGTGTTTCCTCTGTAGTTCACACCGATCCCTGGCTCGGCCCCTGCTCAGGTCTAAGGCCTTAGGCCTGGGCAGGGGACCTGAAGCCCGCTCCAATCACTGGCTATGCCCCTGCCCAGGCTTCAGGCTTCTGGCCAGGGCATTAGGCCTGGGCAGGGGACCCCCAGCCCCATGCGATTGCCAGCTCCACCCCTGCCCAGGCCTCAGGCCTCTAGCCAGGGTCTTAGGCCTGGGCAGGGGACCTCCACTCCGCTCTGATCGCCTGCCCAGTCCTAAGACTTCTAGCCGGGGCCTTAGGCTTGGGCAGGGGACCCCCAGCCTGCTCTGATTGTCGGCTCTACCCATATCCAGGCCTCAGGCCTCTGGCCGGGTATTAGGCCTGGGCAGGGGACACCCAGCCTGCTCTGATGGCCTGCTCCACCCCTACCCAGGGCTCTGGCCTCTGGCTGGGACGTTAGGCCTGGGCAGTTGATCCCCAGCCCACTCCGATGGCCTGCTCTGACCCTGCCCAGGCCTCAGGCCTCTGGCTGGGACTGGCTTCTGGCCAGGGCATTAGGCCTGGACAGGGGACCCACAGCCTGCTCCGATTGCCTACCCAGGCCTCAGGCCTCTGGCTGAGGCCTTAGGCCTGAACAAGGGACCCCCAGACTGCTCTGATCGCAGGCTCCACCCCTGCCCAGGCCTCAGGCCTCTGGCCAGGGCATTAGGCCTGGGCAGGGGACCCCCAGCCCCATGCGATTGCCAGCTCCACCCCTGCCCAGGCCTCAGGCCTCTAGCCAGGGTCTTAGGCCTGGGCAGGGGACCTCCACTCCGCTCTGATCGCCTGCCCAGTCCTAAGACTTCTAGCCGGGGCCTTAGGCTTGGGCAGGGGACCCCCAGCCTGCTCTGATTGTCGGCTCCACCCATATCCAGGCCTCAGGCCTCTGGCCGGGTATTAGGCCTGGGCAGGGGACACCCAGCCTGCTCTGATGGCCTGCTCCACCCCTACCCAGGGCTCTGGCCTCTGGCTGGGACGTTAGGCCTGGGCAGTTGATCCCCAGCCCACTCCGATGGCCTGCTCTGACCCTGCCCAGGCCTCAGGCCTCTGGCTGGGACTTTAGGCCTGGGCAGGGGACCCCCAGCCCTGTGTGATCGCCAGCTCCGCCCCTACTCAGGCCTCAGGCTTCTGGCCAGGGTGATCACTGGCTCCACCTCCCCAGGCGGCATCTGGCCCTGCCCGCCCCCCATCCCCGTTTCCCGATCTGTGGCCCGGATCCCGCGGGCGACGTCTGGCGCTGCCTGCCCCACCTGCAGTATGCAAATTTAACGGCCATCTTTGTGGGGTTAATTTGCATACTCTTCTGATTGGCTGGTGGGCATAGCGAAGGTACGGTCAATTAGCATCTTTGTCTTTTATTAGTGTAGATTGCTATTTCGATTTATGTCACTGGGTGCTTTGGACTTCAACCACTACATATTACTTTGTACTCTTCTGACTGCTATTATTAAGAAGTAATGTTTTTCAGGATATCTCCCATTGTAGCTCAGAACCGATCATTACAGTTGAAAGCATTCAGTGCTTCAAATGATAATATCAAAAGTGAATTACAGCTTTCAAAATAAATTATTGTTGGGATACATTACATTGCAGACGTAGTATACTTTCAAACAAGGGTTTAAAGTCACTTTCAATTGCATTTTTTGAAGCTATTAACTTTCCAAATATTTTTAGGAATTTCAGATCTTCTTAATTTTCACCATCCCTTCTCAAATATCAACTGAACTACTCATAAAATAAATAAAAGCAAGGATAACAAAAGAGACACACTGTTGGTACTCTGGATATGGTTATAGCTTTTCATTCAATACTAGAGGCCCGGTGCATGAAATTAGTGCACCGAGGGAGGGAGTCCCTCAGCCCAGGCTGCACCCTCTCCAATCTGGGACCCCTCAGGCGATATCCAACTGCCTGTTTAGGCCTGATCCCATTGGGTCTAAACCGGCAGTCGGACATCCCTCTCACGATCCAGGACTGCTGGCTCCTAACCGCTCACTGCCTGCCTGCCTGCCTGATAGCCCAATCCCCTCTACCTGCCTGCCTGATTGCCCCTAACCCCTCTGCCTGCTGCCTGATCACCCCTAACTTGCCCCCCTGCCAGCCTGAGTACCCCTACCTTGCCCCCCTGCCGGCCTGATCACTCCTAATCACCTCTGCCTCAGCCCCCTGCCTAAGCCACAGTCTGGGCTCCCTCTGCGAGAGGTGACCTGGCCGATCAGGGGAAGACGCTGCCCCCATTACCCTGCTGCTGCTGCCACTGCCGGCCTGAGCCTGAGCTTTTGGAAGCCACCCACAGCTGCCTGAGCCTAGGCCCTTTGCAGTCACCCGCAGCTGCCTGAGCCTGGGCCCTTTGTAGCTGCGCCTCAGCCCTTCGCAGCTGTGGCTTTGTCCAGAAGGACATACAGAAGGTTGTTTGGAAGATGTCTGCCATAAATAGCATATTACCCTTTTATTAGTATAGATTAGTCCCTGGGTTATTTTCTCTTAAGTGTTGACTATTGGGTATTACTGTATTAGCTCCATTTTAATAGGTACAAACTAGGTCATAGAGAGCTCAATAAATGGCAATAGAAAAGCTAGAACAAAATTATTGACTATTTTTCACTGGGCGCCTGTGTATGCAATTTAACGGCCATCTTTGTGGGGTTAATTTGCATACTCTTCTGATTGGCTGGTGGGCATAGCGAAGGTACGGTCAATTAGCATCTTTGTCTTTTATTAGTGTAGATTGCTATTTCGATTTATGTCACTGGGTGCTTTGGACTTCAACCACTACATATTACTTTGTACTCTTCTGACTGCTATTATTAAGAAGTAATGTTTTTCAGGATATCTCCCATTGTAGCTCAGAACCGATCATTACAGTTGAAAGCATTCAGTGCTTCAAATGATAATATCAAAAGTGAATTACAGCTTTCAAAATAAATTATTGTTGGGATACATTACATTGCAGACGTAGTATACTTTCAAACAAGGGTTTAAAGTCACTTTCAATTGCATTTTTTGAAGCTATTAACTTTCCAAATATTTTTAGGAATTTCAGATCTTCTTAATTTTCACCATCCCTTCTCAAATATCAACTGAACTACTCATAAAATAAATAAAAGCAAGGATAACAAAAGAGACACACTGTTGGTACTCTGGATATGGTTATAGCTTTTCATTCAATACTAGAGGCCCGGTGCATGAAATTAGTGCACCGAGGGAGGGAGTCCCTCAGCCCAGGCTGCACCCTCTCCAATCTGGGACCCCTCAGGCGATATCCAACTGCCTGTTTAGGCCTGATCCCATTGGGTCTAAACCGGCAGTCGGACATCCCTCTCACGATCCAGGACTGCTGGCTCCTAACCGCTCACTGCCTGCCTGCCTGCCTGATAGCCCAATCCCCTCTACCTGCCTGCCTGATTGCCCCTAACCCCTCTGCCTGCTGCCTGATCGCCCCTAACTTGCCCCCCTGCCAGCCTGAGTACCCCTACCTTGCCCCCCTGCCGGCCTGATCACTCCTAATCACCTCTGCCTCAGCCCCCTGCCTAAGCCACAGTCTGGGCTCCCTCTGCGAGAGGTGACCTGGCCGATCAGGGGAAGACGCTGCCCCCATTACCCTGCTGCTGCTGCCACTGCCGGCCTGAGCCTGAGCTTTTGGAAGCCACCCACAGCTGCCTGAGCCTAGGCCCTTTGCAGTCACCCGCAGCTGCCTGAGCCTGGGCCCTTTGTAGCTGCGCCTCAGCCCTTCGCAGCTGTGGCTTTGTCCAGAAGGACATACAGAAGGTTGTTTGGAAGATGTCTGCCATAAATAGCATATTACCCTTTTATTAGTATAGATTAGTCCCTGGGTTATTTTCTCTTAAGTGTTGACTATTGGGTATTACTGTATTAGCTCCATTTTAATAGGTACAAACTAGGTCATAGAGAGCTCAATAAATGGCAATAGAAAAGCTAGAACAAAATTATTGACTATTTTTATCCATTTTATCTTTGTGCCTGCAGAATCTTCACTTGTGTTCTTAGAGAGAACCAGGATGTTTCAAGATAGTCACCCATAAAGGGAAGCAAAGCACTATTTGATTAAACATAAAGGGATACCTGCCATATACTTCAGACTTTCAAATATCTCTTCAAACCTTAGGTCTGATCCCCAGCTGGGCAGGTTGGTTTCACTATCAGTTCCTGACCACTACCCTGATATCAATACTACATAGCCAGTTTGCTATTCCCTTCTTCATACCTAAAATTTCATACCTTCATATTTCTGAAATATCTAACTTCCCTTTTTCCCTTTAACTTAGGTGATCTTGCAAGATTTTTAATCAAGACAATAAATGGAGCACTGGCCAGGTACCTTAGTTGGTTAGAATGTCACTCACATATGCCAAGATTTTGAATTTGATCCCCAGTCAGGGCACATACAAGAGTCAACAAACAAATGCATAAATAAGTACAACAACAAGTCTCTCTCTCTCTCTCTCTCTCTCTCTCTCTCTCTCTCTCTCTCCTCTTTCTCTCAAATTAATAAATTAAATAAAATTTTTATAAACTAAAAGAAAAGCTACTAGATGTGACATCTATCATCTCTTTACCATACAAATCCACCTAAATTTTCACCGTTTTTCTCATTTTTTCTAATTAAAATGGAGAGCACCTATAACCTGAACCCCTTCCCTGATTATGTTTGCAGAGCCTTAATTTTGTCAATCATCCCTCTCTGAAGATGTTCAACTTTTAATCCTCTGCTATGTCTTTGTGTCCTTGTCTTTAGCATGCATACATATCTTAGTACACAAAAACAACAACAAACAACTCTGCAGCTATTTTTCTATCTCTCTTTTCATCTCAAAAAATAAGTATTCTAAGTAAACCCCTATTCATATTCACTATCTCCTCTACATTACCTTTGTTTATTTTTTAGCCCCTCTAATGTCAGTTCCATACATCACAAGTCATGAGACTGCTCTGCTTTTGCTAAAGAGGAAAATTATCATTATACTAGAGGTCAGGTGCCTGAAATTTGTGCACAGGTGTGGTCCCTAGGCCTGGCCAGTGATTGAAGTTCAAGTGTCTGGCATAGAAAGGCAGATCCCAGCTGACCTCTGGGCGGTGGGCAACACCTGGGTCTCCGGGCCCCCACGTGCCTCCTTCCACCTGAGTCATGGTGCCCTAGTCGCCATGTGGAAAGGCAGTGAGTGCGGCCAGATGCCATGGGCCAGGGCACAGTGTAGGCCTCTGGGCTGCCTAGTGGTGCTGCACAGAAGCTAGTCAGGCAGCTCGCTCTCTCCCAACCAGCCTCGCAGACCAGCTCCTGCACAAACCCACAGAGAGCCCAACCTGCCCCTGCAGTCCCAGCTCTGTGGTCCAGTTCACCCAGAAGAGGCCTCGTGGGTGCAGGGCGGGCTCCTCCCGGGTGCCTGGCACCTGAGCATGGGGGCTTCCCTGGTGCACAAGCCCTGGCATCCCAGGGGAGGGTAGCAGGGGGAGTGAGAGTGAGATCGGCAGACACCCAGCATTCCCATTGCACCTCCGTTCCTATCACCGCTGCCCCCAGGTAACTGGTGACAGGTCACAGCCACCCACCTGGGTGCAGCAGGAGATTGGTCACCACCACCTACCCCTAGTTCCCCATCCCAGCCTGGGGCCCAGCCCTGATTGTGCAATCAGAGCCTGCCGGCCACTGGTCACCATCTGAGGGGCAATCTGTCAGGGTCAGGCCCCCCACCCGGTTCCCTCAGTGCCTGGGAGCTGGGCAGTGGCCCCGCCCCCTGCCTCTGCCAGTGGTCACCATCTGCAGGGCAATTGGCAGGGCGATCAGGTCCCCGCTCACACCTGCCTTGGCCTTGTGCCACCCACTCACCTGTTCCACCATCCCACCATGGTCTCGCTCTTGATGGGGCCCATGGGGGCCAGCAGCGCCTCCACTGCTGCCTGCTGCCAGCGCCGCATCTCTGAAGCCCACCATGTTCTGAGCCACCCCCTGGTGGTCAGCACATGTCATAGCAAAGGGTCAAACTCTTGGTCTGACCACCGAGGGGACAATTTGCATATTAGGCTTTTATTATATAGGATTGCTGAACCTATAGATGTTTTTCAGTTCTTACCTTATTTGACTATTGCATTAGTTTCTTAGAGTTGCCATTACAAATTACCACAAACTGGGTAGCTAAAAATAACAGAAAATTAATAACCTACAGTTAGGAGGCCAAGAGTCCAAAGTGAAGGTGTGGGCACAAGCTTGGTTCATTCTGGAGGCTCTGCGGGGGAAACCATCCCATGTCTCTACCCTAGCTTCTGGTGGCTTTAAGAAATCCTCCTGACAACATCTCAACAGCATTCAACAAATTTGAAGCTATTCTTAAATTACACTTTTTTTTTTCTTCTGGAACTCTAAGCTCACCTGATTTTCTTCCTGACTACTCTTTACTCTCCTTTAGGGGTTCATTTTCCTCTATCCAACATCTACATTTTTAAGATAGCCAGAGTTCCATTCTGAGCCCTCTTTTCTACTCCCTTTATATTTACTTTCTAGGCAATAATAACTATCTCAAATTTTGAAAAGACCTCATGTTAGTATCCAGAAATCTTTGCTGAGATTTATTATTATTTTTAAATATATATATTTATTGATTTCAGAGAGGAAGGGAGAGGGAGAGAGAGATAGAAACATCAATGATGAGAGAGAATCATTGATTGGTTGCCTCCTGCACACCCCCTACTGGGGATCAAGCCCAAAACCTGGGCATATGCCCTTGGCTAGAATTGAACCTGGGACCGTTCAGTCCATAGGCCAACGCTCTATCCACTGAGCCAAACTGGCTAGGGCATTAATAATTCTTTATTGTTGAAAGTCATACATATGTCCCTTTTTATCCCCCATCAACCTCCTCCAACTCACTCCCACCCCCCATCCCCAGGCCCTCACCATCCCATTATCTGTGTCCATGGGCCATGCATATATGCTTACAAGAACTTGGTAGCTTATCTCCCATGCACCCAGCATCCCCCACCTTCCATCCCAGATTACACACTCTGTTCCATGCTTCCATGTCTCTGGATCCACTCCATTCATCAGTTTATTTTGTTACTTAAATTCCGCATATCAGTGAGATCATGTGATACTTGTCTTTCTCTGACTGACTTATTTCACTTAGCATGACACTCTCCAGGTCCCTCCATGCTGTCTCAAGGTAAGAGATTCTTGTTTTTTACTGTTGCATAGAATACCATGGTATAAATATACCACAGCTTTTTTTTATCAACTCATCTACTGATTGGCACTGGGGCTGTTTCCAGATGTTAGCTATTGTAAATTCTGCTGCTGTGAACATAGGTCTGCATACATTATTTCTGATTGGTATTTCGAGTTTCATAGGATATATTCCTAGAAGTGGAGTCACTGGGTCAAATGGCAATTCCATATTTAATTTTTTAATGAAACTTCATACTGTTTTCAATAATGGCTGCACCAGTCCACATTCCCACCATCAGTATACTAAGGTTTCCTTTTCAAGATATCCTCCCCAGCATTTGTCACTTTTTGATTTGTTGATGGTAGCCATTCTGACAGGTGTCAGGTGATATTTAATTGTTATCTTAATTTGCATCTCTCTGATAATCAGTGACTTTGAACATTTTTTCTTATGTTTCTTGGCCATCTGTATGTCCCCTTTGGAGAAGTGTTTATTTAGGTCCTCTGCCTATTTTTTAATTGGGTTGTATGTCTTTCTTTTATTAAGTAGATGAGTTCCTTATATATTTTGGATATTAAGCCTTTATAAAATGTATCATTGTCAAATATGTTCTGCCATACAGTGGGCTACCTTTTAATTTTGTTAATGGTTCATTTTTCTGTGCAGAAGTTTTTATTTTAATGTAGTCTCATTTGTTTATTTTTCCCTTAGTTTCTTTTATCCTAGGAGATGTATCTGTAAACATATTGCAATGAGAGATGTCTGAGATTTTGCTGCCTATGATTTCTTCTAGGATTTTAATGGTTTCACAACTAAACTTTAAGTCTTTTATCCATTTTGAGTTTATTTTTATGTATGGTGTAAGGTGATGGTCTAGTTTCATTTTTTTTTTTTTGCATGTATCTGCCCAATTTTCCCAACACCATTTATTGAAGAGACTGTCTTGACTCCATTTTATGCTCTTGCCTCCTTTGTCAAATATTAATTGAAGCTAATGGCTTGGGTCAATTTCTGGGGTCTCTGTTCTGTTCCATTGATCTATATGCTTGTTCTTGTGCTAGTATCCAGCTGCTTTAATTACAGTGGCTTTGCAGTATAACTTGAAATCTGGTATTGTGATTCCTCCAACCTTGTTCTTCTTTCTGAAGATTTTTGTGGGTATTTTGGTGCTTTCTTGGTTCAGTATAAATTTTTGAAGTACTTGTTCTAGATCTATTAAAATTGCTATTGATAATTTCATAGGGATTATATTAGATTTGTAGAGTGCCTTCGGTAGTATGAACATTTTAATGATCTTGATTCTACCAATCCATGAACGTGGTTATTTCTTCACTTATTTATATCTTCTTCTATCTCTTTATCAAAATCCTGTAGTTTTCCAAATACAGGTTTTTCGCCTCCTTGGTTAAGTTTAATCCTATGTATTTTAATTTTTTTGTTTCAATGTTTAGTTTCTATTTCTGATAATTCATTATTCTAATATATAAAAACCCAGGGTCTGTAATGACCGACCAAAGGCTCAACCGAACACCAGTAGTCAGTATTGCAGTCATTGCTGGGTTGCCGTGGCAACTCAGCACTGACTGCAGAAAGGGCTGCAGATAAGGCCCAGAGAGAGGCCCAGAAAAAGAGGCAGGATCTGATCTGCAGCCTCTGTGGCAGCTGTTGATCAGTTGTTGCCTCTCTCTTTCTTTCCGGGCTTAGCCAGTCGCCACACCTCTGTTTCTCTCCGGGCCTTTGAGGGGGCTGCTGATCATCCCTGCCTCCCTGATCAGGCCCAGAGATAGTCCCAGAGATGCTGACTGGCATATAAATTGACCAATCAAAATGAAATCTGGATGAACTGTGAGGAGCCAATGGCTGCCTAGGAGGTGGACCTTTTGATGCTGACTAGCATAGAAACCGACCAATCAGAACCAAGTTGGTTGCCAAGGGAGGGCAGTTAAGAGTGAGATCAGGCTGGCAGGGGAGTGCAGTTGGGGGCAAGATCAGGCCAGCAAGGGAGGACAGTTGGGGGCGAGATCAGGCTGGCAGGGGAGGGCAGTTAGGGGCGAACAGGCAGGCAGGCAGAGGGGTTAGGGGTGATCAGGAGGGCAGGCAGAGGCAGTTAGGGGCAATCAGGCAGGCAGGCAGGTGAGCGGTTAAGAGCCAGCGGTCCCAGATTGTGAGAGGGATGTCCGACTATGGTTTTACCCACAGTCGGACATCCCCCAAGGGGTCCCCGTTTGGAGAGAGTGCAGGCAGGGCTGAGGAAACCTCTCCCCACCCCTTCATGCACAAATTTCATGCACCGGGCCACTAGTTGGTATATAAAAAAAACATTTATTTTGGGGAGTTGATTTTGTAACCTGCTACATTGCCAAATTCATTTATTAAATCTAGTAGCTTTTTTGGTAGAGTCTTTAGGGTTATCGATATAGTATATTGTGTCATCTGTGAATAATGAGAGTTTTACTTCCTCCTTTCCAATTCAGATGCCTTTTATTTAATCTTCTTGTCTGATTGCTGTGGATAGGACTTCTAGTACTATTTTGAATAAGAGTGGTGAAAATGGACATCCCTGTCTTGTTCCTGTTCTTAGGGGAAATGCTTTTAGTTTTTGCCCATTGAGTATGATGTTCATTGTAAGTTTGTAATATATGGCCTTTATCATGTTGAGATATGCTCCCTTTATTCCCACTTTGTTGAGTTTTTATAAAAAATGGGTGGTAGATTTTTGAAATGCATTTTCTGCATCTATTGATATGTGATTTTTGTCTCTCAATTTGCTTATGTGATGTATCACATTTATTGATTTGTGAATATTGCACCAGCCTTGCATCCCTGAAATAAATCCCACTTGGTCATGATGTATGATCTTTTTAATATATTGCTGGATCTGATTTGCTGATATTTTGTTGATGATTTTAACATCTATGTTCATCAGGGATAATGGCCTGTAATTCTCTTTCTTTGTAGTGGCTTTATCTGGGTTTGGAATTAGGGTAATGCTGGCCTCATAAAAAGAGGTAGGAAGTGTTCTTTCCTCTTGATTTTTTTTTAATAGTTTGAGGTGTATAGGTGTTAGTTCTCTTTGAATGTTTGGTAAAACTCCCATGTGAAGCCATCCAAACCTGGCTTTTGTTTGCTTGTAGATTTTTGATAATTGCTTCTATTTCATCAATTGTTATTGGCCTATTCAGGTTTTCTGATTCTTCATGATTAAGTTTTGGGATATTGTACTATTCTAGGAATTTGTCCATTTCATCCAGGTTGTCTAGCTTGTTGGCATATAGTTGCTCATAATATTTTCTTACAATCCTTTGTATTTCTGTGTGTCAGTTGTAGGTACTCCACTTTCATTTCTTATTGTATTTATTTGGATCCTCTCTCTTTGTTTCCTGATGAGTCTGGCTAGTTTGGTAAGTTTTAGAAGTAGTATGTTACTTTTTGCCAACAGAATACTTCTAGATGAATATATTTATTAGTCTATACTCAATTTCAAGAATAAACTATGATAATTTAAGCTTTAAATATATGCCATACCATTATTGTGTTAGATTGTTAAAAGTTATTCATTTATAAATGTATTATTTTATTTCTATTTTATACATAAATATAGTGCTTTAATTATATATAATTTCTTACAAATTTTTCCTACTGAAAACAAATTCAAACTCTAAATTAAACACGTAGAAATATCAATGAAGAATTATTTTTTTTTCCATTTGGATTTAAAATACAAAATTTTGCTTCTAGTAATCAACAAAATCAATGCCTTTCTAACATATGGTATCATTTTCTAATAACATCGATTTTAAAAGCATAAGGAGATTGTTGGCAAATAAAAAGATGAAGAACTGTATTCATATATCTTTCAAGAATACATTAGTCAGTATAGTAGTTTTCCTTTGCCTCTAAAACATACTCCAAGTTAAAATTAATGCATCATAAACTAATATTTTATTGGAGTCTTCTTTTAAATTTTAATTTTAACCAACCATACCTTATTAACTCTTATGAAAGCCTTTTTTTCTTCTTTTTTTATTGTCTAAAGTTTTACATATGTCTCCTTTTTCCTCAATGGACCCCTCCCCCAGCCATTCCCGCCCCAGTCAAGTCCAGACTGCCCCATTGTCTGTGTCCATTGGTTATGCTAATATGCATGCATACAAGTCCTTTGGTTGATCTTAACCCCCTCTCCCCCACTTCCCTTGCCATTTGTCTCTGGATCTATTTTTGTTCAGCAAATTATGTTGATCATTATATCCACCATATGAGTCAGATCATGTGATATTTCTCTTTCTCCGACTGGCTTATTTTGCTTAGCATAATGCTCTCAAGTTCCATCCATGCTTTTGCAAATGGTAAAAGTTCCTTCTTTTTTATAGTGGCTTTGTATTCCATTGTGTAGATGTACCACAGTATTTTAATCCACTCATCTGCTGATGGGCACTTAGGCTGTTTCCAAATCTTAGCTATTATAAATTGTGCTACTATGAACATTGCGGTGCATATATCCTTTCTTATTGGTGTTTCTGGTTTCTTGGAATATAGTCCCAGAAGTGAGATTACTGGGTCAAATGGGAGTTCCATTTTTAACTTTTTGAGGAAACTCCATACTGTCTTCCACAATGACTGCAGCAGTCTACATTCCCACCAGCAGTGAACAAGGATTCCTTTTTCTCCACTACCTTGCCAGCACTTGTCATTTGTTGATTTGTTGATGATAGCCATTCTGACAGTGTGAGATGGTATCTCATTGTTGTTTTGATTTGCATCTGTCGGATGATAAGTGACTTTGAGCATATTTTCATATGTATCTTGGCCTTCTGTATGTCCTCTTTCAAAACGTGTCTACTTAGGTCCTTTGCCCATTTTTGATTGGATCATTTATTTTCCTTTTGTTAAGTTGTATTGAGTTCTCTGTAAATTTTGGCAATTAAACCCTTATCTAAAATAGCATTGGAAAAGCATTGTCATGCAGTAAGCTTTCTTGTTGTTTTACTGATTTTTTTTTCCTGTGTAGAAGCATTTTATTTTTATGTAGTCTCATTTGTTTATTTTCTCCTTAGTCTCCATTGCTCAAGGAGCTGTGTCAGTAAAGATATTGCTATGACATAAGTCAGCTCTTTGCTGCCTATGGAATCTTGTATGATTTTTATGGTTTCCCATCTTACATTTAAGTCTTTTAGCCATTTTGAGTTTGTTTTTGTGTCTGGTGTAAGTTAGTGATCTAGATTCATTTTTTTGCATGTATCTGACCAAATTTCCCAGCACCATTTATTGAAGAGACTGTCTTGACTCCATTGTATACTCTTGCCTCCTTTGTCAAATATTAATTGAGCATATTGGGTTGGGTTGATTTCTGGGTTCTCTGTTTTGTTCCATTGGTTTATATGTCTATTCCTGTGCCAGTACCAGGCAGTTTTGAGAACCGTGGCTTAGGAATATAGCTTGATATCTGGTATTGTGATCCTTCCAACTTTGTTCTTCTTTCTCGGGATTGCTATGGAAATTCGAGCTCTTTTTTTATTCCAGATGAATTTTTGGAGAGTTCATTCTAGGTCTGTGACACATGCTGTTGGTATTTTAATGGGGATTGCATTGAATCTGTAGATTGCTTTGGGTAGTATGGACATTTTAATGATGTTGATTCTTCCAATCCAAGAACATGGCATGTTCTTCCATTTGTTTATGTCTCCCTCTATCTCTTTTTTCAATGTCCTGTAGTTTTCTGATACAAGTCTTTTACATCCTGAGTTAAGTTTATTCCTAGGTATCTTATTTTTTTTGGTGCAATGGTAAATGGGATTGTTTATTTTGTTTCTCTTTCTGTGAATTAATTATTGGTGTATAAAAAGGCCATAGATTTCTGGGAGTTAATTTTATACCCTGCTACATTGCCAAATTCATTTATTATGTCCAGTAGGTTTTTTTTTTATGGAGTCTTTGGCTTTTTTTATGTACAATATCATGTCATCTTTGAATAAAGACAGTTTTACTTCTTCTTTTCCAATTTGGATGCCTTTTATTTCTTCTTCTTGTCTGAACAATATGGCTAGCACTTCCAGTACTATATCGAACAGGAATGGTGAAAGTAGGCACCCCTGTCTTGTTCTCATTCTTAGGGGAAATGAGTTTAGTTTTTGCCCATGAGTATGATGTTGGCTGTAGGTTTGTCATATAAGAATTTTATTATGTTGAGATATGATCCCTTTATTCCCATTTTGCTGAGAGTTTTTATCAAGAAAGGATTTTCGATTTTGTTAAATGCTTTTTCTGCATCAATTGATATGGTTATGTGATTTTTGTCTCTCAATTTGTTTATGTGATGTATCAGATTTATTGATTTGTGGATATTGTACCATCTTTGCAACCACAGAATAAATCCTACTTCATCATGGTGTATGATCTTTCTAATGTAATGCTGTATCTGATTTCCTAGAATTTTGTTGAGGATTTTAGCATCTATGTTCATCGATATTGACCCTGTAGTTCTCTTTTTTTGTGGTGTCTTTATCGGTTTTGAGAATTAGGGTAATTCTGGCTTCATAAAAAGAGCTTGGAAGTGTGCCTTCCTCTTGAATTTTTTGAAATAGTTTGAGGAGGGTAGGTTTTAGTTCTTTGAATGCTTGGTAGAACTCCCTTGAAATGCTACCTGGACCAGGGCTCTTGTTTGCTGGAAGATTTTTGATGACTGCTTCAATTTCTTTGGTAGTTATCAGCCTATTCAAGTTTTTTTTATTCTTTCTGATTGCCTTTTGGGAGCTTCTATTTTTCTAAAAATATGTCCATTACATCTAGATTGTACATTTTGTTGGAACAGAGTTGTGCGTAGTATTTTTTCTTAATCCTTTGTATTTCTGTGGGGTCTTTTGTTACTTCACCTCTTTCACTTCTGATTTTGTTTATTTGGGTCCTCTCTCTTTGCTTCTTGGTGAGCCTGGCTAGAGGTTCACCAATATTGTTTATCTTTTCAAAGAACGAGCTCTTGGTTTTGTTGATTTTTTCTATTTTTTTCTCTATGTCGTTTATCTCTGCTCTGATCTTTATTATTTCCTTCCTTCTGTTTACGCTGGGCATTTCTTGTTGCTCTCTTTCTAACTTTTGAGTTGTAAGGTTAGATAATTTATTGCCATTTTTCCCTTTTTTTTGAAGTAGGTCTGTAGAGCTATGAAATTCCCTCTCAAGACTGCTTTCACTGTTTCCCATAGATTTTGGATTGTTCTGTTTTCATTGTTGTTTATTGGCATGATGTTTTTTATTTCTTCTTTCTTCTCTTTGGTAACCCAATAATTGTTTAATAGCATGCTATTTAGCCTCTAGGTGTTTGATTTTTTCATTGTTTTTATTGTAGTTGATTTCTAATTTTATGCCGTTGTGATCTGAGAAGATTCTTGATATGATTTCTATCTTCTTGAATTTGAAAAGACTTTTCCTGTGCCCCAATATGTGGTCTGTTTTTGAAAATGACCCATGTACACTTGAGAAGAATGTCTATTCTGTGGTTTTGGGTTGAAATGTTCTGAATAT
Source organism: Myotis brandtii (assembly GCF_000412655.1). NCBI lineage: Eukaryota > Metazoa > Chordata > Mammalia > Chiroptera > Vespertilionidae > Myotis > Myotis brandtii. Next base: position 330,235 of record NW_005369591.1, on the reverse strand, counting down.
GTCAATTAATTCCATTTGATCTAGTGAGTCATTTAGGATTGACATTTCTTTGCTGATTTATTGTTTAGAGGATTTATCCAGTGGTGTTACTGGGGTAGTATAGTCCCCTACTATGACTGAATTGCTGTAAATCTCTCCCTTGATATCCTCAGAAAGTTTTTTTTTAATGTATTTAGGTGCTCCTGTATTGGGTGCATATATGTTTTCCAGAGTTATATACTCTTGTTGAATTGCTCCCTTTAGTATTATGAAGTCCTTCCTTATCTCTTGTTATGGCCTTCACTTTGAGGTCTAATTTGTCAGATATAAGTATTGCTACCCCACCTTTTTCTTTTCATTTCCATTCGCCTGAAAAAACATTTTTCCATCCCTTCACTATCAGTCTGTGTGAGTCCTCTGCTCTGAGGTTGGTCTTTTGTAGACAGCATATATGTAGGACATGTTTTCTTATCCATTCAGCTACCCTATGTCTTTTGATTGGGGCATTTAATCCATTTAGACTTAAAGTTATTACTGATAGAAACTTGTTTGTCACCATTTTTATTCTTTATGCCTGTGTTCCTTCTTCTGTTCCTATTTCTTCTTTTTACAGCAGACCCTTTAGCATTTCTTACATTGCTGGTTTGGTGGTAATAAACTCCCTTAGTCCTTTTTTGTCTGTGAAGCTCCTTATTTCACCCTCAACTTTGATTGATAGCCTTGCTGGGTACATTGTTCTTGGATTCAGACCCTTGCTTTCCATGACTTTGTATATTTCATCCCATTTCCTTCTGGACTGATGTGTTTCCTTTGAGAAATCAGTTGATAGTCTGGTGGGAGATCCCTTGTAGGTAACTTTCTGTCTCTCTCTGGCACCCTTTAAGATTCTTACTTTGTCATTGGTGTTTTCCAATTTAATTATATTGTGTCTTTGTGTCAGTCTTTTGGGGTTCATCTTTTTTGGGACTCTGTGAGCTTCTTGGACTTGTGTGAGTTTTTTCTTTCCAATATCAGGGAAGTTTTCTGTCAACATTTCTTCAAACAGGTTTTCTATTCCTTACTCAGTTTTTTCTCCTTCTGGCACCCCTATTGTGTGGATGTTATTTTGTTTCATGTGTCCAAATGTTCCCTTAGGCTCTTCTCCTGTTTTTTAAGTTTGTTTGTGTTGTTGTTGTTGTTTTTTTCCCAATAGCTGCTCTGCTTGGGCATTTTTTTCCTACCTTGTCTTCTAGCTCACTGATGCTTCCTCCATTTCTTCTAGTCTACTGTGGATGCTTTCTATTGTGTTCTTTATTGCAGCAATGTCATTCTTCATTTTTTCTTGGTTCTTCTTCATTTCCTCATGATTCTTACAGATATTGGTGAATTTGTCTTCCATCTTTTCAGCGTCCTTATGACCATTGCTCTGAATTATTTTTCTGACAAATTGATTTTCTCCATTTTGTTTACTTTCTTTTGCAGTGACTCCTCCTTTTCTTTTGTATGGGGGCTGTTTCTTTGTCTTCCCATGTTCGCTCCTCTCAGGAAGTCTGGTTATGTAGCTCTCTCCTGCATTGACTTTCTCTAGGTGATCTCTGACCTTTTTTGTCCATGGATTGCCTCACTAGCTGTGTTGAATTCCCCAGTTCTGGGTGGGTGTTATTAAATTCATCTGTTCCTTCTATCTGCTCTGTGAGAAGGCACAGGTCCCATTCTCATATTCAGCTGCCACCTTGTCTCCCCCTGGACAAACTTTTTAGGTGTCCACAGCCAGGGAGGCTGATGGAGTGTTGGTATAGGTGGATTCTCCACTGAGGCAGCTGGTCACTGGGCATTGTGGTTGAAGGGTCCCGGGAGCTATCCAACGTCTCCCCAGTTGAAGGCAAGGTTGGGATTCCTATCACAGTTGCTTTCCCCTTCAAGATAGTACAGTCTCTGTGGCAGAGCTGGCTGCTACTGGAGAGATTTTAGCAGTAGTATAGGCTGCCCAGCCAGGGAGCCTAGTCCACCAGTCCCCAACAGTCTTGTGGTATATAACTGTCCCTCACTCACAAAAACAGACACTCCCTGCACTTCCACGCACTCTTCTTTCTTTCTTTCACTCACACAATATCTTTCAGCTTACCGTTCTTATGCTGCCATCTTGAATTATCCTGTAAGCCTTTTAAAAAATATTTTTATGCACCTTGTCCACTGGTTTGTATTACAAAAAAAAAAAGAAAAAGAAAGGCAGGAAGGAAGGAAGACACTTATTTGGTTGCTATATGTGACAAAAGAAAATGATTAGGCATTCCTCTTTATCTAAGAGACATATCAGAGGGAGACCGGAACATGACAGCCCACAGGATGGCAGGGATGGAGAGAGTGTGAGTGATTAAAGGATTAAGAGGGACATATGTAAACATGTGTGGTGTGTGTGCAGGGAAGTGAAGGACTGTTAGACATTGCAGGAGTCCTGGGGACTGATAGATCGGGCTCTCCTAGAAAGGGAGTCCCTGCTACCACTGCTGACATTCCCAGGCTGGTGCAGTTTTAGTGTGGAACCCACACCATCATGCAGAGGGTAGCACCCAGACAGAATGCAGACACCACCTCCAGACCTGTTCAGTTAATACTTGCAATCATAATACCCATGATTATGGTTAATACTTCCACCACCATGCCTAGCAGAGAGCAGAGCGGTGCCATACTGCGAGTCCTAGATGTCTGCAGTGAATGCATGTCAGAGAGACCTCCGAAGTTGTGCCTCCTTGCCAGAGCTCAAACACAGCATCCCAAGATTCTGCACTACAAGTCCTTATGCTGTGAATTCAACCAGGGGTACCTGTCCTGATCCCCAGTTCCAGTACAAAGCCGCAGACCAGTGTGGATGGAGCCTTTGGACAGGCACGAAATATACCTCAAGCACAGAAAGATACTTTGGGCGATCGCAGGCTCCACCCCCTGGCACAGAGAGAGTCTTTGGGCTGGTGTGTGCTCCAACCCCAGCTCAGACAGAGTTGTCACCTGACACACATCATAACTCTAGCCCAGGTTAGAGCTGCTGGACATGGTGTGCCCAGCCATAGGTCACAGGACCATGATGCATTTGCACTGCCAGTGGTCCTAGGGTGCCATCCTGTCTTGGGTGCCAGAGCTGCACAGTGAATTGCATGCCAGAGGGCTCTGGTACCTCACAGGTAGTTGCACACCATAGTAACTGCATGAACCCCCACCAACACTGAGAATCTGAAGTGGACAACTGAGGGATCAGAACCAAGGGAGTAGGCAGTAGAACACAGAGTAGAGACAATAAAGGTGTGAAACTCAAGGCAGACCCAGACTCCAGTCTAGCATATCCCAGATCATTGAACCACTACCTGCTTCAAACCCCCGGTCCCAAGGCAGGGTGACCAGGACCAAAAAGAGGAAGAAAAAAATGGGGAGACAAAGAAACAACCACCAAAGGAAAGGATGAATCACCAGAAAATGAACTAAATGAATAATTTGACAGAGAAAGGGTCATTCAGTTCATAAACCAGCTTGATGAGAAAATTACCAACCTATATAAGAATCATGAGGTAAAGAAGAATCATATAGCTGCAATAAAGAACACAGTGGAAGGCTGCAATAGTAGACTAGGAGAAGAAGAGGACTGAAACAGCGAATTAGAAGACAAGGTGAAAAAACACCCAATATGAACAGCAATTAAAGAAAAAAAAAATAGAAAGCAGGAGGAGAGCATAAGGGAGCTTTGGAAAAACATGAAATGAAGCAACATCTGTATAATAGGAGTGCCAGAAAGACAAGAAAGGGAGCAAGGATTAGAAAACTTATTTGAAGAAACAATTCCAGAACACTTCCCTGATTTTGGGAAGAAAAAAGACACATAAGCACAGAGAGTCCCAATCAAGATGCACCCAAAAGGACCAACACCAAGACACATCTTAATAACAACTGAAAATGTTAATGACAAAGAGAGAATCTTAAGGGCTACAAGATATAAACAGAGAGTTACCTACAAGGGATCTACAATTAGACTGTCAAATGATTTCTCAACAGAAATAAGTCGAGCCAGAAGGGAATGGAATGAAATATAAAAAGTGATGGAAAGCAAGGAACTGAATCCAAAAATACTCTATCTAGCAAGGATATCATTCAAAGTCATGAGCTTCACAGTCAAAAAAAGTCAAAGGGAATTTATTAATACCAAGCCAGCAATGCAAGAAATGCTAAAGGGACTGTTGTAAAAAAAAGAATTAGAAAGGGAAGAAGGAACAAAGACATAAAGAATAAAAATAGCTACAAACAAGTACGTAACAATAATATCCTTAAATGCAAATGGATTAAATGCTCCAATCAAAAGACACCGAGTGGCTGAATGGATAAAAAAACATGACCCATATATATGCTGTCTATAGGAGACCCACCTCAGAACAAGGGACTCACAAAGACTGAAAGTAAAGGGATGGAAAAATATCATTCAGGCAAATGAAAATGAAAGAAAAGCTCAGGTAGCAATACTTATATCTGACAAAATAGAATTCAAAGTGAAGTCCATAATCAGAGATAAGGAAGGCCACATCATAATAATAAAGGGATCGATACAACAAGAGGATATAACCCTGGTAAACATATATGCACCTAACGGAGGAGCACCCAAATACATTAAAAAAAACCTCCTGGAAGATATCAAGGGAGAGATTGACAACAATACAATCATAGTAAGGGATTTTAATACCCCACTGACATCACTGGATAAATCACCTAGACAAAAAATCAGGAAAGAAACAGTAATCCTAAATTACTCACTAGATCAGATAGACTTAATTGACATCTTCAGAAGATTTCACCCCAAAGCCATGGAATATACGTTTGTCTCAAGTGCACATGGGACACTTTCAAAGATAGACTACATATTGGGTCACAGGCAAAGTCTCTCAAAATTTAAGATCATTGAAAACATATCAAGTATCTTCGCAGACCACAATGGCATAATATTAGAAATAAACTATAATAAAAGCAATAAAAAATTCAAATATTTGGAAGCCACAGAGCATGCTATAAAACAATGATTGGGATACCAAAAGATCAATGAAGAAATTAAAAACATCCTGGAAACGAATAGCAATGAAAACACAATAATCCAAAGCCTATAGGACACAGTGAAAGCAGTCCTGAGAGGGAAGTTTATAGCTCCACAGGCATACTTTTAAAAAAAATGGTAATAAATCATCCAATTCTACAACTCAATGAATTAGAAAGAGAGCAACAAGAAAAGCCCAGAGTGAGCAGAAGAAGGGAGATAACAAAGATCAGAGCAGAAATAAATGACATAAAGACCGAAAAACATTACAAAAGATTAATGAAACTAAGAGCTCATTCTTTGAAAGGATGAACAAGATTGAGGAACCTCTAGACAGGCTCACCAAGAAGCAAAGAGAGAGGAACCAAATAAACAAAATCAGAAGTGAAAGAGGAAAAATAACAACAAACCCCACAGAAATACAAAGGATTGTAAATAAATACCATGACCAACTCTATTTCTACAAACTAGACAACCTAGAGGAAATGGACATATTCTTCGAAAAATACAACCTTCCAAAACTCAATCAGGAAGAATCTAAAAATCTCAATAGGACAATAACTATAAAGGAACTGAAGCAATCATCAAAAAGCTTCCAGAAAATAAAAGTCTGGGGCCAGACAGCAACATGGGGGAGTTTTAGCAAACATTCAAAGAATAATTAAAAGCTATCCTCCTCAGAATATTCCAAAAAATTCAAGAGAGAGCAACACGTCAAAGCTAATTCTATGAAGCCAACATTACCCTAATACCAAAAGCAGATAAAGACAACACAAAGAAAGAGAATTACAAGCCAATATCACTCATGAACATAGATGCCAAAATCGTCAACAAAATTCTACAAAATTGGATCCAGCATTAATTCAGAATGATCATACACCATGACTAAGTAGAATTTATCCCAGAAATGAAAGGATGATACAATATATGCAAATTATTAAATGTGATATATCATATAAATAAATTGAGAGATAAAAATCACATACTCATATAAATTGATGCAGAAAAAGCATTTGACAAAATCCATCATCCATTCTTGATAAAAACCCTCAGCAAAGTGGGAATAGAAGATCCTACATTAACATAATAAAACCCTTAGGTGACAAACCTACAGCCAGCATCATACTCAATGACAAAAAACTAAAACCATTTCACCTAAGAACAGGAACAAGACAGGGATGCACACTTTCACCACTCCTGTTCGACATAGTACTGGAAGTGCTAGCCATAGCAATTAGACAAGAAGAAGAAATAAATGGTGTTTAAATTAGAAAAGTAGACGTAAAACTGTCATTATTCACAGATGACATGATACTATACATAGAAAACCCTAACGACTCCATCAAAAATGTATTAGACTTAATAACTGCATTTGGCAATGAAGCAGGATACAAAATTAATGCCAAAAAGTCTAGGGCATTTTTATACACCAACTGAACTTACAGAAAGAGAGAATTAAGAAATCAATCCCATTTACCATTGCACCAAAAAAATTAAGATACCTAGGAATAAACTTAAATAAGAAGGTAAAAGACGTGTATTCGGAAAACTACAGGACATTTAAAAAAGTGATAGAGGAAGACATAAAAAAAAGGGAAGAACATATTGTCTTCATGGATTGGTAGAATCAATATCATTAAAATGTCCATACTACCCAAAGCAATATACAGATTCAAAACAATCACCATTAAAAAACCAACGGCATATATCACAGAGATAGAATGGCATATTTCACAGAGCTAGAATAAACTCTCCAAAAATTCATATGGAATAAAAAGGACCCCGAAAACCTATAGCAATCCCGAGAAAGAAAAAACAAAGGAAGAGGGATCTCAATACTAGATATCAAGCTGTATTACAAAGCCACTGTTCTCAAAACTGCCTTGTACTGACACAAAGCAGACATACAGACCAATGGAATAGAATAGAGAACTCAGAAATCAACCCAAACCACTATGCTCAATTAATATTTGACAAAAGAGGCAAGAGCATACAATGGAGTCAAGACAGTTTCTTCAATAAATGGTGTTGGGAAAATTGGACAGATACATGCAAAAAATGAAAGTAGACCACCAACTTACAACATACACAAAAATTAACCTAAAATGGATAAAAGACTTAAACATAAGACGGGAAACCTTAAAAATCTTACAGGAATCCACTGGCAGCAAAATATCAGGCATATGCCGAAGAAATATCTTCATTAATACAGCCCCTAGGGCAATGGAAACTAAGGAGAAAATAAACAAATGAGACTACATCAAAATAAAAAGCTTCTGCACAGAAAAAGAAACCATCAAAAAAACAACCGGGAAGCTCACTGCATGGGAGAATATATTTGCCAATGTTACCTCTGATAAAGGTTTAATCTCCAACATTTACTGGGAACTCATACAACTTAAAAAAAAAGGAAGATAAACAACCCAATCAAAAAATTGGCAATGGACTTGAATAGATACTTTTCAAAAGAGGACCTAAGGAAGGCCAAGAGACATTAAAACATGCTCAAAGTCACTAGTCATCTGGGAGATGCAAATCAAAACAACAATGAGGTACCATCTCACACCTGTCAAAATGACTATCATCAACAAATCAACAAATGACAAGTGCTGGTGATAATACAGATAAAAAGGAAAGCTTGTGCACTGTTGGTGGAAATGCAGACTGGTGCAACCACTCTGGAGAACAGTATGGAGTTTCCTCAAAAATTGAAAATGGAACTCCCATTTGACCCAGTGATCCCACTTCTAGGAATATATCCCAAGAAACTAGAAACACCAATCAGAAAGGATATATGTACCCCTATGTTCATAGCAGCACAATGCACCATAGCTAAGATTTGGAAACTGCCTAAGTGCTGACCAGCAGATGAGTGGATTAAAAAACTGTGGTACATCTACACAATGGAATACTATGCTGCGGTAAAAAAGAAGGAATTCTTACCATTTGCAACAGCAAGGATGGAACTGGAGAACATTATGCTAAGCAAAATAAGCCAGTCAGAGAAAGATAAATATTACATGATCTCACTCATTTGTGGAATATAATGAACATCATAAACTGATGAACAAAAACAGATCCAGAGATAGAGAAGCATTTATCAGATGTTCAAAACTCAGAAGGAAGGTAGGAGAGTGTGGGTTAAGGGGGAGAGATCAACCAAAGGACTTGTATGCATGCATATAAGCATAACCAATTTACACAGATACCAGGAGGGTGAGAGCCTGAGTGGCTATGGAATTGGGGGGGGGGTGTAATGCAGGTATAGGACACATATGTAAATCCTTAATCAATAAAAAATGAAAAAAAGAAACGACTAGACTTAATAAATGAATTTGACAATGTAGGAGGATACAAAATTAAAACCCAGTAATCTATGGCTTTTTTATACACCAATAATAAACTCACAGAAAGAGAAACTAAAAAAACAACCCCATTTACCATTGCACCAAAAAAATTAAGATACCTTGGGATAAACTTAACTAAGGAGGTAGAAGACCTGTACTCGGAAAACCACTGTATGTTAAAAAGAGAGAGGAAGACAAAAATAAATGGAAGACTATACTGTGTTCTGGATTGGTAGAATGAACATCATTAAAATGCCCATATTCCCCAAAGCAATCCATAAATTCAATGCAATCCCCAATTATATACCAATGGCATATTGTACAGACCTAGAAACTATTCTCCAAATATTTATATAGAATAAAAGATAGCGGCAGCAATCTTGAGAAAGAAGAACAAAGTTGGAGGAATCACAATACTAGATATCAAGCTATATTAGAAAGTCACTGTTCTCAAAACAGCCTGGCACTGGCACAAGAACAGACATATAGAACAATGGAACAGAACAGAGAACCCAGAAATCAACCCAAGCCATTATGCTCACTTAATATTTGACAACAGAGTCTAGAGAATACAATAGAGTCAAGACAGTCTCTTCAATAAATGGTGTTAAAAAATTTGGACAGATGCATGCCAAAAAATGAAACTAGACCACCAACTTACACCAACTTAGGACTTCGATGTAAGATGGGAAACCAGAAAATTCTTAGATGAATCCATAGGCAGCAAAATATCAGACATATATCATAGCAATATCTTTATTGATCCAACTCCTAGGACAATGGAAACCAATGAAAAAATAAACTAATGGACTACATCAAAATAAGAAACCATCAACAAAACAATAAGAAAGCCCACTGCATGGGAGAACATATTTGCCAATGTCATATCCGATAACCTTTTAATCTCCAAAATTTATAGGGAACTCATACAACTTAAAAAAAGAAAGATAAACAAACCAATCAAAAAATGGGCAAAAGATCTAAACAGACACTTTTCCAACATTGACATACAGAAAGCCAAGAGACATATGAAAAGATCTTCAAAGTCACTAATCCTCTGAGAGATGCAAATCAAAACAACAATGAGGAACCATCTCACACCTGTCAGAATGGCTATCATCAACAAATCAACAAAGGAAAAGTGCTGGTGAGGATGTGGAGAAAAAGGAACCCTCTTGCACTGCTGGTGGAAATACAGACTGGTGCGACCACTGTGGGAAAACAGTATAAAGTTTCCTCAAAAAATTAAAAATGGAACTCCCATTTGACCCAGCAATCCCATTCTTGGGATGTATCCCAAGAAATCAGAAACACTAATCAGAAAAGATATATGTACCCCTATGTTCATTGCAGCACGATTTACAGTAGCTAAGATTTGGAAACAGCCTAAGTGCTGGTCAACAGAGTAGTGGACTAACAAACTGTGGTACATCTACACAATGGAATACTATACTACTGTAAGAAAGAAAGAACTGTTACCATTCTAAACAGCATGGATGGACCTGGAGAGCATTATGCTAAGTGAAATAAGCCAGTTAGAGAAAGATAAATATCACATGATCTCACTCATATGTGGAATATAATGAACTACATAAACTGATGAACAAAAATAGATCCAGAGACATAGAAGAATCAAACAGACATCCAACCTGAGAGGAAAAGTAGGGGAGGGTTGTAGGGTGAGGTGCGGATAATATAAAAACCAAGGAACTTGTATGCATGCATATAAGCATAACCAATTGACACAGACAGTAGGGGTGTAAGGGCATATGCTGGGGGGTGTGAGTGGCCAGGGAGAAGGTAATGGGGGAAAAAATAGACTTATGTAATACTTTGAACAATAAAGAACTTAAACAAATACTAAGTGATGCAACTACAATATTTATACATTTTAAATAAAATGTAGAAAAACCAAGATGGCGGCACAGGTAAACACAGGAGTTGGCTGCCTCTAACAACCACTTCAAAAATACAACTAAAAGACAGAACGGACATCATCCAGAACCACAGGAAGGCTTGCTGAGTGGAAATTCTACAACTAGAAGGAAAGAGAAAAGCATACCGAGACTCAGAGGAGGCGCAGTGCGGAAGTAAAATACTAAGGTACAGAGGCGCACACGGAGTGGGCTGGCGGCTGAGGACGCGGTTGTCATTTTCAATCGCGAGGGAGTCTCAGGCTCTGAGCTCCAGTTCCAGGTGAGTCTCGGGGGACCCAGACTCATACGGGAGAAGCGGGACTGTCTGGCATCGGTCGGAACTCGAGGGCAGCTTTCTCTCGGAGGGGCTTGCAGCGATTGCTGAGACACTGAGAAGGTGGGCCTCTGAGAGCAGCCATAACTGCTAGCCCTGCCCTGTTGATCCCGTGGGACCCGCCCTGCCCAAGCCCTGCAGGGAGGCTTTTGCTGGATAGCCTCAGGCAGAGGCTAGATTAGCACCTCCCTAGAGGTCCAGGAGCCAGTGTACCCAGAGGTCAGAGTGGGACCATCCAGTTTGCAGCTCCGTGGAACCATAAAGGACACACTCAGGGGGCAGACTCAGTGAGCACCAAAGGCCCATTGAAGCAAGTCTTGCCCCAGAAGGGTGTCTCCAGCACAGAAGTTCTCCCAC
>NW_005369591.1:314183-317781 GCF_000412655.1 Myotis brandtii | reverse complement strand
AAAAAAAAAAAAAAAAAAAAAAAAAAAAAAAAAAGAGTATACATCTTAGTCTCAGTACATAACCAGGGCCTGTTATCATTGTTTGTCTGAAAAAGGGAAAAGCTACCTGGATGACAGTTCTGAAAATGTGAGGTATTAAAGTTGTAAACTTTTATGCAAAAAAGCTTAACTTTAATTCATGAGCTACTGTTTAGTCATCAACTTCATTAGACTCTGCACATGAAGTAAATATTAAACATCATTTTTCAAAAAAAAAAAAAAAGAGACATATCAGTACATAGAGTCAAAGTTTGTTCTCATTTAGTTTTTTCATTTCTGGTACTCCAAATTACATGAGTACATCCATTTGAATCTCTTTAATATTCATGATCCTCTCACCAGCCTGAGCAAAAAAGCTAAAGTATTTGATCACAATCTGAATAACTTGATTCACAATGTACTAATCATCAGTACCATTGACCTGACTCAAAAATGTTTTCAATCTATCCATCACTTTTATAATCAAAAATGGTAACATTATTTTACCATTTTTTTATTTAAATAAGATGCCATGGGCTGAAAATATACAACCATTTCTACTATGTGCACCTTGAAACAATCTATTTTTATAATAAGTTCCAAAATGACCTGTGATAAACAATTAACAATTGTACATAGAAAATTCTACAACCAAATGGCCTGCAGTAAAGTCAATTCACTTTGGCTTCATATCACTAAATGTTAAATTGTGCCAAGGAATTAATTTTGCAATAAATTATTATTGTTGTTCCAAAATCCAGCTAAAGATATTACTAGGAGTAATTATCCATATATAAAAATGCACTAAATATAGATTGTGAACTATAATTACTCCCCAAAGTGCTTATCATTCAAATGTTAGTTTTAAGGATTTCATTTTTATAGCCATAACTTCTTTAAAATTTTTCAAGAACATATTTTTAATATGTCCTAAAAATAAACTACTGGCATAATAAATTTATTATCAATTTAAAGGCATAAACATACACTAGGGTATCATTTTTGGACTTAACTATTAATGATCAGCATTACATTACTCTAAGATGATATAGTGTTTTAGAATTAGAAAAAATTTCCTTTTATGTCAAAATGTCACTGAGAACTGAGTTTAATAGTAAGATTGTTCAGTGTCATATTTTTAGAAAGAAAATAGCACTATGAATTTGAACACATTTGAGAAAAATAGCAATATCATTCTCCAAATTAAAACATATCTTTATAATAATAGGTTCAAAGTGATAAATAACTTGCTTCTTTCCTATGCACATGCTCTTCTACTGTTTCAAGTATCAAACTATATTTAATGTCATATTCAGTAGCAAAATGTTTTAAATTATGACTTTGTATTAGTTCAAAATATTTTCATCCTCCATTTCATTTTTTCCTGAAATTTGAACATAAGGACAGTTTAAACATTATTTAATACTAGAGACCCAATGCACAAATTCATGCACCAGTGGGTTCCCTCAGCCTGGCCTGCAGGATCAGGCCAAAACTGGCTCTCTGACATCTCCTGAGGGGTCCCAGATTCCAAGAGGGTGCAGGCCAGGCTGAGGGACCCCACTAGTGCACAATCATGGCTGGGGAGTGATGTGGGAGATTGGCCAACCAGGGAGGGACTACAGGAGGACTCCAGGGCATGTCTAGCTCATCTTGCTCAGTCCCAATCGGAGGGACCCCAGTACCAAGCTAACCTACCAATTGGAGCATCTACCCCTGGTGGTCAGTGCACGTCATAGTGAGCAGTTGAGGAGCCTTAGCATATCATTAGCAGATTACGCTTTGATTGGTTGAATGGCTGACTGGTTGACGGGACACTTAGCATATTAGGCTTTTATTATATAGGATAGAGGCCCAGTGCATGAAAATGTGTGCATTAGGGGGGTCCCTCAGCCCGGCCTGCACCCTCTCACAATCTGGGACCCCTTAGGTAGGGTCCCTAGGCCTGGCCTGACATCAGGGCCTATCGGGGCTTTCCTTCCCCCGACTGCAGGCAGCTGGCCCCACCCCCACTGCTGCCACTGCTTGCCATCTGTGCAGCGCTGCCCCCCCTCCCCTGCCACTGGTGGCCTCCCTCTGAAGGTGACAAACAATTGGCAAGAATAATGTAACAGATTCCAATTTATTTAAATGCATAATATTGCTTTTAAAGTGATAATCTAATTTAAAAAATCATTTTATTGATACTTTGACAAAGACTGCATGCATTTAATTGCATGAAATTTAATAGAAGGAAATACTTAGTGGTGCAAATAATTTCTCTATGTTCATGAGGGCCTGGCATTTTGGGGAATCATGCCATTTCAGTCTATGTAAACAGATCTTAAGACATCAAACACAGCCCTGGCCAGTTTGGTGCAGTGGATAGAGTGTCACCCTGGGGACTAAAGAGTCCTGGGTTCGATTCTAGTCAAGGGCACATGTGCAGGATGTGGGCTCAATCCCCAGTGGGGGGCATGCAGGAGGCAGTGAATCGATGATTCTCTCTTATCATTAATGTTTCAATCTCTCTCTCTCTTTCCCTTCCTCTCTGAAATCCATAAAAATATATTTTTAAAAAAGAAATCAAATATAGACTTTTGCCCTATTTTCTGTGCTGAGAGTTTCTGCCAGCCACTTAATCAGGAATCCCCACCAGGATGACCTCTGTGGCTCCAAGGCCAAGAAAAATATAGATTGTGAATGGGAGCAAAGACTGATGAATTATTAAAAACTTGTTTGAGATTCCAAAATGGCAGTGACATAAGTAGATGCTACACTAACATTCTCCCAGGACCAAACTGGAAACACAACTAAAATACAGGGGGGAAAAACACAAAACAACCTGCAAAATCAACTGAAGACAAGCTGGAGAGAACCCTGATAAGCAAAGATGGAAAGTGGAGACTGCATAGAGACTGGTAGGAAGTATGGAGGCAGGAAAGGGCTGTCCAGGCTCCCACAGACAGCAGCTAAATTTCCAGAGGGATATCTCAGCTGTGGGAGGTTCACACTGAGAATTATGGGGTCTAAACCCCAAACTAGGCTCCCCAGACCAGAGCATCAGAACTGAGAAAGATGCCCACATAATATCCTATCTAATAATAGAGAAACACGGTAATTAACCATAACTTTGCTACCCTTCCCATTGGCTAATCAGGGCGATATGCAAATTAACTGCCAACCAAGATGGCAGACAGCAGCCAGGCAGCTGAAGTGAACAGGAGGCTTGCTTGCTCCAATGACAAGGGAAGCCAAGGTTTCCTGCCTGCCACTGCCGGCCTCTGAGCTTGCAGTCTAAGAAACAATGTAGCAAATATAGAAGCTAAACAAAACCCAGAAACCTGCTTTCAGCCAGCCAGGATGTCATAGCTGGAGTCGCAACAAAGTTTCATATACAGAAGGTAAACAAAGCCCAGAAACCTGCTTTAGCAGCCGAGGTCTCAGAGCTGGAGCTGAGCCTCAGAGCTAAAGCCAGCTTTCAGCTCCAGTGACAGCCGTAGAAGGTAAATAAATACCAGAATTTAAAAAAAAAGAAAAAAAGGAGAGGTTGAGAGCTTTAGTCACCCGCCAGCCTGAAAACGGCCCTCAGCCCCTCACC
>NW_005369591.1:313190-313575 GCF_000412655.1 Myotis brandtii | reverse complement strand
GGGATCAGCGTGACAGGGGGCAGCGCCCCAACCCCCTGATCGGCCCTGCTCTGTGAGTGACAGGGGGCAGCGCCCCAACCCCCTGATTGGCCCTGCTCTGTGCGTGACAGGGGGTGGCGCTGCAACCTCCCCATCGACCCTGCCTTTAGTGTGACAGGGAGCAGTGCCCCAACCCCCAAATCAGCCCTACCCTGAGCGTTACTGAGGATGGCATCGCATCCTCCTGATCCGCCCTGCTCTGTGCATGACAGAGGGGGGCTCCCCAACCCCCTGATCGGCCCTGCTCTGTGTGTGACAGGGTATGGAGCCCCAACCCTGATGGGCCGCCCTGCTCTGTGAGTGACAGGGGGCAGCGCCCCAACCCCCTGATCGGCCCTGCTCTGTG
>NW_005369591.1:309343-313145 GCF_000412655.1 Myotis brandtii | reverse complement strand
TGACAGGGGGTGGCGCCACAACCTCCCCATCGACCCTGCCTTGAGTGTGACAGGGGGCGGTGCCCCAACCCCCCAATCGGCCCTACCCTGAGCGTGACTGAGGGTGGCATCGCAACCTCCCGATCCGCCCTGCTCTGTGCATGACAGGGGGCGGTGCCCCAACTCCCCAATCGGCCCTGCTCTGAGCCCGACCAGGGGCTGCACCTAGGGATTGGGCCTGCCCTCTGCCACCCGGGAGCAGGCCTAAGCCAGCAGGTCGTTATCTCCCGAGGGGTCCCAGACTGTGAGAGGGCACAAGTGGGGCTGAGGGATACCCGCCCCCACCAGTGCACAAATGTTTGTGCACCGGGCCTCTAGTCTGACTATAAAAAGCAGCAGAGTTACTGTCTGCCTCTGAGAGACAGCTGGAAAGACAGGCACACTCTTAAAGGGCCAATGCACAAAATTTTGTGTACAGCTACTCATATTGGACTCCAGCAGAGGGAAGGAAGAGTGAATCTGTATGAGTAGAAGCCAGAATTGGGGGCTTTGGGGTTAGAGCTCACAGAGTAGCCACCCTGTTTCCTGTGCTGAGTCCTTCCCACATGCTATGAAATAAATGATTATACTGCAGAGCTTTGCTATCCAGACAGTTTTTGCCTGGGCAGGGAGGCAGTTTCCACACTCTGTTGAAAGACCTCTTGCTCTAGCCTGTTGGGAGACCTATTGCCCCACCCTATGGTCCACAGCCTGAGGCTAATCAAGTCTGAGTGTCAATGGGACTGCAAACAGAGGCAGGTCTCTGGAGGCTTTGAGTCTTTGCCTGATATAATCCTGGGACTGGGGCTAGGAAAAGCAGACCCTGGTGCACATCTTGGTCATTTCCAAAGGCACCCAGCAAAGGGAGCCACAAGCTGTGGATTGCTGATAGCTCCAAGCAGAGTATGCAGGACCAGTCAAAAACAATGTTTGACATTGACCTGCACTAGAGATTAGGAGGCATGGCAGATCTACCTAATACACAGACACAAACCCAAACTGGCAGCCAAAATGGGGAGATAAAAAAACAAGCCCCAAATGAGGAAACAATAGAATTCTCCAGAATAAGAGATAAATGAAATGGAGATAAGAAATTTATCAGAAATAGAGTTTAGAAAAAAGATGCTCAACAGCATGGTAACGGATATAGTAAATATGAAGAATGGCATAGCACTAATAAATAACACAGTGCTAGGAACACACAGCAGATTAGAGAAAGCCAAAGATTGGATCAGTGAATTAGAAGACAGGGTATTAAAAAAATCACTCACTCAGAGAACTACAAATTAAAAATAATTAACATACTTGGAGAGCCAGAGGAGAATAAAGTGAGCAAGGGATAGAGAACATGTTTGAAGAAATAATGGCAGAAAATTTCACTAACCTGTTGAAGGAAAAAATCACACAAGTTCAGAAGGCAAAGAGAGTACCATGAAAGCAGAACCAAATAGGCCCACACATAGACACATCACTATTAAATGCAAAAATTAAAGACAAAGAGATAATCTTAAAGTCAGAAAGAGAAAATATGCTTTTTTGGAGAATTGTTCTAGGTCTGTGAAATATGCCTTTGTTATTTTAATGGGGATTGTATTGAATCTATAAATTGCTTTGGGTAGTATGGATATTTTAATGTTATTGATTCTACCAATCCATGAACACTGTATGTTCTTCCATTTATTTATGACTTTCTCTATCTCTTTTTTCAATGTCCTGCAGTTTTCCAAGTACAGGTCTTTTACATCCTGAGTTAAGTTTATTCCTAGGAATCTTATTTTTTTTTGGTGCAATGGTAAATGGGATTTTTTCTTAGTTTTTCTTTCTGTAAGTTTATTATTGGTGTATAAAAAAAAACATTGATTTCTGGATGTTAACTTTTATTCTGCTACATTACCAAATTCATTCATTAAGTCTAGTAGTTTTGTTTTTGTTTTTTTATATAGTCTAGATTTTCCAAGTACAATATCATGTCATCTGTGAATAATGACAGTTTTACCTCTTCTTTTCCAATTGGATGCCTTTTATTTCTTCTTGTCTGATCGCTATGGCCAGCACTTCAGTACTATGTCAAATAGGAGTGGTGAAAGTGTGCATCCCTGTTCTTTGGGAAAATGGTTTTAATTTTTGCCCATTGAGTATGATGTTGGCTGTAGGTTATTCATATAAGGCTTTTACTATGTTTGAGGTATGATCCCTGTATTGCCACTTTGCTGAGGGTTTTTATCAAGAAAGGGTGTTGGATTTTGTCAAATGCTTTTTCTGCATCTATTAATATGATTAAGTGATTTTTGTCTCTCAATTTGTTTATGTGGTGTATCACATGTATTGATTTGTGGATATTGTACTCAGAATAAATTTCACTTGGTCATGGTGTATGATCTTTCCAATGTAATGCTTGATGCAATTTGCTAAAATTTTGTTGAGGATTTTAGCATCTATGTTCATCATGGATTTTGGCCTGTAGTTCTCTTTGTTTGTGGTATCTTTGTCTGGTTTTGAAATTAGAGTAATGCTGGCTTCATAGAAAGAGCGTGGAAGTGTACCTTTCTCTTGAATTTTTTTGGAGTAATCTGAGGGGCATAGGTTTTAGTTCTTTGAATGTTTGGTAGAAAATCACTGTAAACCTATCCAGACCAGGGCTTTTGTTTGCTGGAAGATATTTGATTACTGCTTCAATGTCATCCGTAGTTATCAGTCTATCAGTCTATTCAGGATTTTTATTCTTCCTGATTATGAGGATTTGGAACCTTGTATTTTTCTAAGAATATGTTTATTTCGTCAAGGTTGTCCAGTTTGTTGGAGTAGAGCTGTTTTTCAGTGTGTTTTTTTTTTTCTTTTACAATTCTTTATATTTCTGTGGGGTCTGTTGTTATTTCAATTCTTTCATTTCTGATTTTGGTTATTTGGGTCCTCTCTCTTTGCTTGTTGGTGAGCCTGGCTAGACGTTCACCAATCTTGCTTACTGTATCCTTTCAAAGAACCAGATCTTGGTTTTATTGATCTTTTGCATTGTTTTTTATTTTCTTTTTTCTTTTTTTTCTTTCTTTCTCTCTTTCTTTCTTTCTTTCTTTCTTTCTTTCTTTCTTTCTTTCTTTCTTTCTTTCTTTCTTTCTTTTTCTTATCTTTCTTTTTGTGTCTCTATGTTATTTATTTCCACTCAGATCTTTATTATTTCCTTTCTTCTGGAGATTGTGGGCTTTTCTTGTTGCACTTTTTCTAATTCTTTAAGGTGTAGGGTTATTTAATATAATATCACTAGAGACCCGGTGCACAAAAATTTGTGCACTCGTGGGAGGAAGGGAGTTACTCAGCCCGGCCTGTGCCCTCTCGCAGTCTGGGACCCCTCGGGGAATGACCACCTGCTGCTTTAGGCCCGCTCCCTGGGGGATTGGGCCTAAGCTGGCAATCAGAAATCCCTCTGGCAGCCCAGGAGCCCTAGGGGGATGTCCACTTGCCAGCGGGCAGCAGGCCTAAGCTGCAGTCAGACATCTTTAGTGGTGCTGAGGAGGCAGGAGAGGCTCCCACCACTACCACTGTACTGGCAGCTGTCAGCCTGGGTTGTGGCTGAGCAGAGCTCCCCCTGTGGGAGCACACTGACCACCAGGGGGCAGCTCCTTCATTGAGCGTCTGCCCCCTGATGGTCAGTATGTCATAGTGACCAGTCATTCCCAGTCTTTCTACTGTTAGGGTCAGCTTGCATATTACCCTTTTATTATATAGGATAGAGGCCTGGTGCATGGGTGGGGGTCGGCTGGTTTGCCCTGAAGGGTGTCCCAGATCAGGG
>NW_005369591.1:306369-308396 GCF_000412655.1 Myotis brandtii | reverse complement strand
TTTTTATTGTAGTTGATTTCTAGTTTTATGCCATTGTGATCTGAGAAGATGCTTGATATGATTTCTATCCTCTTGAATTTGAAGAGACTTTGCCTGTGTCCCAATATGTGGTCTATCTTTGAAAATGTCCCATGTGCACTTGAGAAGAATGTATATTCTGTATCTTTGGGATGAAATGTTCTGTAGATGTCATATAATTCTATCTGATCTAGTGAATCATTTAGGATTATTGTTTCTTTGCTGATTTTTTTTAGAGGATTTATCCAATGTTTTCAATGGGGTAATAAAGTCCCCTACTATGACTGTATCGCTCTCTCCCTTGATATCTTCCAGAAGTTTTTTTATGCATTTTGGTGCTTCTGTATTGGGTGCATATATGTTTTCCAGAGTTATAGCCTCTTGTTGCATTGCTCCTTTTAATATTATGAAGTTTATTTCCTTATCTCTTATTATTTCCTTCACTTTGAAGTCTAACTTTTCAGGCATAAGTATTGCTACCCCACCTTTTTTTCATTTCCATTTGCCTGAAAATTTATTTTTCATCCCTTCCCTATCACTCAGTGTGAGTCCTTTGTTCTGAGGTAGGTCTCTTGTAGACAACAGATATATGGGTCATGTTTTCTTATCCATTCAGCTACCCTCTGTCTTTTGATTGGAGCATTTAATCCATTTATATTTAAGGTTATTATTGATAGGTACTTCTTTGTCACCATTTTTATTCTTTATGCTTGTGTTCCTTCTTCTCTTTCTATTTCTTCTTTTTTCCAGTTTCTTTAGCATTTCTTGCATTGGTGGCTTGGTCGTAATAAACTCCCTTAGCCCTTTTTTGTTTGTGAAGCTCATTTTACCACCTTCAATTTTGAATGATAGCCTCGCTGGGTATAGTATTCTTGGATTCAGTCCCTTGCTTTGCATCATGACCAGGGAGGCTAGAGTCTCGGTGCTCTTGGGTTAGCAGCCAAGGCAGCAGGTCCCTGGACAGTGTGGCTATAGGGTCCTGGAAGGCACCCAGGGTGGAGGTGAGGCTGGGCTCCCAGACAAGCAGCTCTCCCTTTCAAGAGCCCGCCACCCAGGGAACACTGCACAGTAGCAGAGGCTACCAGGCTAGGCTAGGTGAGCCTGGTCTGTCAGCCCCAAAAGTCCTGCAGAATCTAAATGTCCTTCACACACACACACACACACACACACACACACACACACACACACATCCCCCACATGTCCATGCACTCCCATTTCAGCCCTCACTCACTCACACTCCCTCACTGCCATCCTTTTGGCTGCCATCCTTAGACCTTTCTTTCTTTTTCTTTTTTTTTTAAGTATTACAAATAGTGGTATATATGTCTCTTTTTTCCCCCATTGACCTCCCAAGCCTGGAACCTTGATTCTCTGCCCAATACAGCACCGAGTAAGAGAGACTCTAATATTCAATTCTCAACACTTGCACACGGGGACTCTGACTCCTGGCACACACTAGGGGACTCTGATTTTTGGCACACACCTGTGGGGCTCTTTCTCAGTGTGGTTCATGCAGGGTGCCTGATTCTAGGTGCACACATGAGGCCACACTGAGTGCTGGTGACTCTGTTTCTCGGCACACGTGGCTCCCACTGACTCATGGCAGCCACACATCTTGATGTCGAAGTTCTTCAGTGACACTCAGGTGGCACAACACTCCCACAGCACACAGTTCAGGCACCCACAACTTGGCATTTGGACCTTCTAGTGATAGCTAGAATGGGGAGACAATAAAACAATCCCCAGAGGAAAGGAAAAGAGGAATCACCAAGAAAGGAAATAAATGAAACGGAGGCATGCAACATGACAGAAAAAGAATTCAGAGTAATGGTCATACAGTTCATAAACTGGATGGATGAGAAAATCAACAACCTATGCAAAATCAGGAAGAAATCAAAAGTGATATAGCTACAATCAAAAACACCATGGAAGGTTTCAATTATACACTAGAAGAAGCAGAGTACCAAATTAGTGAGTTAGAAGATAAGGTAGAGAAATAAGCTCAATCT
>NW_005369591.1:302363-305568 GCF_000412655.1 Myotis brandtii | reverse complement strand
CCTGATATGTGGAAGAAAAAAGTCACACAAGTACAGAGAGTCCCAAGCAAGAGGAATCCCAAAAGAGCCACAACAAGACACGTCAAAATTACAATGGAAAATGTTAATGACAAAGACAGAATCTTAAAGGCTGCAAGAGAGAGACAGAGAGTTACCTACAAAGGATCGCCCATCAGATTATCAAATGATTTCTCAATAAAATCACATCAAGCTAGAAGGTAATGGAATGAAGTATACATAGTGATGCAAAGCAAAGGACTGAATCCAAGAATACTCTTTCCAGCAAGACTATTAATCAAAATTGAAGGGGAAATCAGGAGCTTCCCAGACAAAAAAAGTGAAGGGAGTTTATCACTACCAAGCCTGAAATGCAAGAAATGCTAAAGGGAATGCTGTAAAAAGAAGAAATAGAATGGGAGGAAGGAACACAGGCATAAAGTACAGAAATGGCTACAAACAAGTACCTATTAATATTAACCTTAAATGTAAATGGATTAAATGATCCAATCAAAAGACATCGAAAGACTGAATGGACAAGAAAACATGACTCATATATATGCTGTCTACAGGAGACCCACCTCAGAACAAGGGACTAACACAGACTGAAATTGAAGGGATGGAAAAATAACTTTCAGGCAAATGGAAATGAAAAAAAAAAGCTGGGTAGCAATACTTATATCTCACAAAATAGACCTCCAAGTGAAGACCATAATAAGGGACAAGGAGAACTTCTGGAATATATCAGGGAAGAGATTGATAACAATACAATCATAGTAGGAGACTTTAATACCCCATTAACATCACTGGATAAATCCTCCAGACCAAAAATAAGCAAATAAACAGCAATCCTAAACAATTAAGGATCAGATGACATCCTTAGAACATTCCACCCCAAAACTAAAGAATATACATTTTTCTCAAGCTCACATGGGACATTTTTAAAGAAAGACCACATTTTGGGATGCAGGTGAAGTCTCTCAAAATTCAAGCAGATTGAAATCATATCATACATCTTCTCAGATCACAATGGCATAAAATTAGAAAACAACTACAATAAAAGCAATCACAAAAATTCAAACACTTGGAAGCTGAATAGCATACAATTAAACAATGAGTGGGTTACCAAAGAGATCAAAGAAGAAATAAAAAACATCTTGAAAAAAACAACAACAATGAAAACACAACAATCCAAAATCCTTGGGACACAGTGAAAGCAGTCCAAAGAGAGAAGTTCATATCCCTACATCAAAAACAAAAAAAAAGAGAAAGAAAATAAAGAAACACTGGTAACAACTTAAAGAATTAGAAAGAGAGCAACAAGAAAAGCCCAGAGTGAGCAGAAGGAAGGAAATAACAAAGAATAGAGCAGAAATAAATGACATTGAGACAAAAAAAATAAACAATACAAAAGATCAATGAAACCAAGAGCTGGTTCTTTGAATGGATAACCAAGATTGATGAACCTATAGCCAGGCTCATAAGAAGCAAAGAGTGAGGACCCAAATAAACAAAATCAGAAATGAAAGAGGCAAAATAGCAACAAACTCTACAGAAATATGAAGGATTGTAAAAAAAAAATACTATGAGCAACTCTATTTCAACAAACTGGTAAACCTAGAAGAAATGGACATATTCTTAGAAAAATACAACCTTCCAAAACCCAACCAGGAGGAATCAAAAAATGTGAATAGGTCAATAACTATGGAGGAAACTGAAGCAGTAATAAAAAACAAAACCAAAAACTAAAACAAAAAAACAACTTCCAACAAACAAAAGCCCTGGACCAGATGGCTTTACAGGGGAGTTTTATCAAACATTCAAAGAAGAAATGAAACCTATCTTCCTCAGACTATTCCAAAAAATTCAAGAGGAAGGGACACTTCCAAGCTCTCTCTACGAGCCAGCATTACTCCTATAAATACCAGATAAATACAGTGAAAAAAAAGAGAATTATAGGCCAATATCCCGCAGGAACATAGACGCCAAAATTCTAGCAAATCGAATATAGCATTACATAAGAAAAATCATACATCATGACCAGGTAAAATTTATTCTGGGGATGCCAGGATGGTACAATATCCACAAATCAATAAATGTGATACACCACATAAATGAACTGAGAGATAAAATCATATAATCATATCCATTAATGCAGAAAAAAAACATTTGACAAAATCCAACACCCTTTCTTGATAAAAACCCTCAGAAAAGTGGGAATGGAAAAATACCTCAACATAATAAAAGCCATATATGACAAACCCACAGCCAAAATCATACTCAATGGGCAAAAACTAAAACCACTTCCCCTAAGAATGGGATCAAGACAGAGATGCCCACTCTCACCACTCCTGTTTGACATAATACTTGATGTGCTAGCCATTGTGATCAGACAAGATGAAGAAATAAAAGGCATCCAAGTTGGAAAAGAAAACATAAAACTGCCCTTATTCGCAGGTGACATGATATTGTACATAGAAAACCCCAAAGACTCCATCAAAAAACTACTAGACTTAATAAATGAATTTTGGAATGTAGCAGGATACAAAATTAACACCCAGAGTATATGGCTTTTCTGTACACCAATAATGAAATCACAGAAAGAGAAACTAAAAAAGCAATCCCATTTACCATTGCAACTAAAAAATTAAGATACCTAGAAATAAATTTAACCAAGGAGATAAAGAACCTGTACTTATAAAATTTCAGGTTGCTGAAAAAGGAGATAGAGGAAGAAAGACATAAACAAATGAAAGAACATACCATGTTCACGGATTGGTAGAATCAACATCATTAAAATGCCCATACTACCCAAAGCAATCTACAGAATCAGTGCAATCCCCATTAAAATACCAACAGCATATTTCAAGGACCCAGAAAAACTCTCCAAAAATTCATATGGAATTAAAAAAAAAAAAAGAACCTGAATACCTGCAGCAATCTTGAGAAAGAAGAACAAAGTTGGAGGGATCACAATAGAAGATATCAAGATATAATACAAAGCCACTGTTCTCAAAAATGCCTGCTACTGTAACAAGAACAGATTATAGACTAGTGGAACAGAACAGAGAACCTAGAAATCAACCCAAGCCAATATGCTCAATTAATATTTGACAAAGGAAGCAAGAGCATACAATAGAATCAAGACAGTCTCTTCAATAAATGGTGTTGGGGAAATTGGACAGATACATGCAAAAAATATGAAACT
>NW_005369591.1:300368-301960 GCF_000412655.1 Myotis brandtii | reverse complement strand
TTTTTTTTGCTTCCCTTCTTTGGTTTGTTGCTCTTTTTGCTTTCTTCTTTGTTCTCCTTTTTTTGTTGCTTTATTTTCTACTTATTTTCACATTATTTTTTTCATCATTCAATTTTATTTTTACTTGTTATTTTCTATTTTTATACCATTTTTAGATCAATTTTTTTTTGTAAATATATTATTGTGTTCCCTTTCTGTCTCTTCTTATACACTCATTCCTTTTCTACCTCCGCTATACTGAAGTGAGTTCCTCCCCATATTTATCCAATTCTTAACCTTATTTCATGTATATCAGCTCACCCTCTAAAGATTCTGCCCCCACCCTCTTTACTGGGTGTTTGTATTAATTTGGTTTATCTATTGGTTCTATGGTGCTCTCTCTCTCTCTCTCTCTCTCTCTCTTAGATATCATTTGTACTCTCTTTTCTCTCCCCTAATTCTCTTTTCTCAGGTGGTCACTTATATTGGGGTTATCCCTGTCGTGTGTATATTCATGCTTTGTTTCCCTTGAGTCATGTCTTGTTAAGATGAATTTTATGCTGTCTGGCTAAAGTGCTATAGAGCAAGCGACAAAACCAGACACCTGGAGAGGAGGAGCAGCGACACGTGCAGCTCACTTCAACAGCAATGCAAGAAATGCTAAAGGGAATGTTGAAAAAAAAAAAAAGCTAAGAAATAAAACAGGCACAAAAATAGAAATGGCTACAAACAAGTTCCTTTCAATAATAACTTTAAATGTAAATGGACTAAATGCTCCATTCAAAAGACTTCGAGTGGTTGAATGGAAAAAACAACATGAGGTGCAGCCAGCCCCCATTCAAGGAACAGCAGCAATGTGAACAGTCTGCCCCATTCAAGGAGTAGCAGCTGTGTGTGTAGACAGCCCCCATCCAAGGAAGAGCAGCCTTGTGATCAACACACCCTCTGTCTGAGGAACAGCAGCTGTGTTCGAAGCCTCCCCCCACCAGCCAGAGGAGCCACCATGGCTGTGAACAGCACCCACCAGAGGAGCTGCTGGCAACTGAGGAGCAACTGCTACCACAACCACCTGAGGAGCAACTGCAGCCCGAGGAGCCACAGCCACCCAAGGAGCAGCCCGTGAATGACTCAACATCTATATCTGTTGGTGAGATCAAACATGGGTAGACAAAGAAACCCCCAAAGGAAAGAAGAGGAGGACTCACCAGAAAAGCAGCTAAGTGAAACAGAGGCATGCAACATGTCAGAAAAAGAATTCAGATTAAGAGTCCTAGAGTGCATAAACCGGATGGAGGAACAAATCAACAACTTAGGCAAGAATCAAGAAGAAACATGAAAAAATCAACAACTTATGTAAGAATAAAAAAAATGGATGAAAAAATCAATAACTTATGTAAGAACCAAGAAAAAATGAAGAGTGATATAGCTGCAATAAAAAACACCATTGAAAGTTTCAACAGTAGACTAGGAGAAGCGGAGGACCAAATTAGCGAATTAGAAGACGCGGAAACAAAACGCACCCAAACTGAACTGAAATTGGAGAAAAAAATTAAAAGAGAGGAGGAGAGCCTAAAGGAGCTATGGGACAACATGAAATGAAACAACATACGAAT
>NW_005369591.1:290498-294124 GCF_000412655.1 Myotis brandtii | reverse complement strand
AACATGTGCTGGCAAGGATGTGGAGAAAAAGGAACCCTCATGCACTGCTGGTGGGAATGCAGACTGGTGCAGCCACTGTGGAAAACAGTATGGAGTTTCCTCAAAAAACTAAAAATGAAACTGCCATTTGACCCAATGTTCCCATTTCTAGTAATATATCCTAAGAAATCAGAAACACCAACCTGAAAGAATGTATGTACCCCTATGTTCATAGCAGCACAATTCGCCATAACTAAGATCTGGAAACAGCCCAAGTGTCCATCAGCAGATGAATGGATTAAAAAACTGTGGTACATCTACATGATGGAATACTATGCAGCAGTAAAAGAGAAGAATCTCCTTACCTTTGAGACAGCATGGAGGGGTCTGGAGAGTATTATGCTAAGCAAAATAAGCCAGTTGGAGAAACACAAGTGTCTCACTCATATGTGAAATCTAATGAACAAAATAAACTGATGAACAAAATAGATCCAGAGACATAGAAGCGTGGTACAGACTGTTGAATCTCAGAAGGAAGGCTGGGGTGACTGGTGTGTACGTGGGTGGGAAGATATCAACCAAAGAACTTGTATGTATATATGCATAACCCATGGACACAGACAATATAGTGGTAAAGTCCTGGGGCTAGGGATGTAAGTGGACTAGAAGGGATCAATGGGGGGGGGGGGGGGGGAAAGGGACATATGTGATACTTTCAAGAATAAAGATTTAATGTTAAAAAAAGAAATCAAATACACCAAAATAAATGATTACTGTTAAGATTATTTTATTTTCTACTTACAATACAGTTATTTAAAATAAAAATCTCAAGGAATTTTTCTATTCAATTAATTTTAGTTAACTAATTATAACAAAATATTTTCTATGTATAATTACTAGGAGTCATTTTTAAGGGCCTTTTAATTATACAATTTCAATAATTACTGAACATCAATTTTTAATGTTTACAATGCAAGCTCTTTTAAACTTTCAGAAGCATAAAATATTTTGGAAAAGAGTTAGCTAATCTATCAGAGGGTTAATTTCCTGATACAGTTAGATATGTCATATAAAACAA
This sequence comes from Myotis brandtii, assembly GCF_000412655.1. Taxonomy (NCBI): domain Eukaryota; kingdom Metazoa; phylum Chordata; class Mammalia; order Chiroptera; family Vespertilionidae; genus Myotis; species Myotis brandtii. The sequence goes on along the minus strand of NW_005369591.1, from coordinate 293,067 downwards.
TTTTTAACATTCTCATTAAAAATTGTAGCCCTGGCAGGTTTGGCTCAGTGGATAGAGCATTGGTCTGTGGACTCTAGGGTCCCAGGTTCGATTCCGGTCAAGGGAATGTACCTTGGTTGCGGGCACATCCCTGGTGGAGGGGTGTGCAGGAGGCAGCTGATCGATGTTTCTCTCTCATCGATGTTTCTGGCTCCCTATCTCTCTCCCTTCCTCTCTGTAAAAAATCAATAAAATATATATTTAAAAAAAATTGTGAGTTCTAGCTTGGAGGGAATTTTTCAGAGAAAATACTCCCCATCTGTAAATAGTGAAATGAATATATTGAAAGTATTAGAACAATCTTATATACATTAAACATTAAATTAAGGTGGATACCTGGGCATTTCAGATATGATAGTAGATAGATTTCTTCTTTCTTTTCCACATTGTTTTATCCATAGTAGTTAAAAATATATTAAAATAGATATTTAAAATTAAGCAAATAACTCAGTCAAGATTTAATATATTCCTATGATTAGCCTACGCTATCCTTGCTAAGTGGAAATGGTGATACTGAATAAAATCTTTTGATAAGAACTCTTTTTACATGAGTGGATTTGTAAAATGAAGACAAAAAAATGTGATTTCTCTAAATAATTAAAATGGTTCAGCAATCCCTGGTTGGTTGTCCAAACACTGTTTTCCCATGATAGAGAACTGCCTTGTGGATGATGAACTGAAGTACAAATTTGGGATAATTTCACAGTTTAAAAAGTCCCCAAATGCTATTTGCAAAAATTTCTGAAAAAAGGCTGACATTGAATTGCTCTCTTGGATAGATAATTTATTGTACTAACCCCGTGGAATTTAAAACTAAAAGTTTAGATGAATTAAAAAAAGAAAACTGCAAATCATTTCATTAGAATCTTCCATTCTTAATGAAAAGGAAATTGGTCAAGGCTAAAATGGGAAGTTGGGTTTCCAACAAGTAAACCACTATTCCTTTTTCTTTTGCTTTCGTGTTTGTAAGCATAATTGCACTCAAGGTATACATGTGTATAAATAAATGACCATTAACATAAAGATTGGCTCTTCTTTTATGTAAAAGGATAAAAACCATCTAGCCAAATGCTGGGCATGAACAGATATCACATGCATGTTTTAATGTCTTGAAAGTTTATTACGGTCTTACAATAAAAAACAGACCAACATAAGACTGTAGAAAACAACCCCCCAGCCCCCCAAAAAAGGATTCAAAGATTATGTGGAACTAAGTTGATCTCCAAGGGGGTGGGGAATAATATATGTAGCAATTTCTATAATTATTTCTTGTCTTGGAACATTTTTATAAGCTACTCACTGGCAACAAGGTAATCCATAAGTCTGAGCTGAACTGGAACATTGGGCATGTTTTTCATGGGAGATTGAACAATTTCTGGCTTGCACCTGTAGGTGATATGTACATTACCCTTAAAGGTCTGATTAATAGAGTCCATTTGTATCACTAAAACAACCTTCTATAAATTTAAATTTTTGGTTTCAAACATCTTTGGGGGCATTCAGGTAAATACAGCATGAGTTTATAATTAGTCTGACATTTCTAGACACAATTAACTTGCAGATTTAAATACTTTATTTACATATGTAAATATCATTCCGCACTGACAATTCTTAATCTTTCTTTGGAAAATGTAATATCATCAGAAGTCACTCTCTGGTGGTTATTGGTTTAATTCTCCTTATGACTATACATACACACTTGTGAAATTCAGGAGATCTTTTCTTTTTAAATTTTATTTTATTTCTAAATCACTAAAAAAATTGCTAAGCAATGGGTTTCCTGGCCTAGTAGTATCACTATATGACTTTAAGATATAAATATAAACTTTTCAGATCTCTAAAAAATTATCAAATTAATTTTATTTTAAAGATTTCTTTTGCACATTTTCTAATCTTTTAATTTTCTCACAAAACACACACCTTCATTAGTTTATGTATTAGATCTTTTAAAATATGAATATTAGCAAGTAACTTATGAAGTTATTTTTAATATGGCAATAAAAATTCAGATCCAACTGCATGGTTATCATTCAAATCTTTGACTATAAATTTATTTAATGCAGTAATATTTATCAGATAAATAAATGTTATTTTCTACATACAACTTTATCAACTGTCTAACATTATTTGCTGTCATATTTGCATGTACTTTTTTGTTAAATGCCAAAATATGATGGCAACATTCTGTCAGAAAAGTGAATGAGTCAGAAAAAGGGAGAGAAGAGAAATATCAAGTAAACTATAAAAATAAGAACCAATTTATATGAATGGATTGAAATATGAACTCAGTCACTGATATTCCAAAAAATGCATCTCTTTAGAGAGCTATTGTGTATAAACCATTTATTTCCCATTATTTTAGGAAAGTGTTGCTTAAATGAGGCTATTTTTTTACCATAAAGTGTTTAAATTGAATAGATTTAATTTTAGGTCCAATCAAATGTGTAGTTGTCAAGCATTTAATGCTGAAATGCATTGCCTTAAGAAATGGTATTTTAGAGCTTTTTGTCTTTTAAATTCTAACACTGTG
>NW_005369591.1:279673-290476 GCF_000412655.1 Myotis brandtii | reverse complement strand
CCAGCTGCCATCAGAGAGATTATTGTAGCTAGAAGCATTGGTAGGATGACAACTAAAGGGCTACATCATGTCAAACTCTCAAGTAGGAATTATTGCCTTTTTTTGTCTCAGGTTCCAGCTGTATTACGTCACCAAATCACATCACAGTGTAATCAAAGATGAATAAAATATTTTTCTTTACCTTAAATGCTTTTTCTGTCAATTACAATCAAAGGACATGATTTCAGGTCTGTCATTTTGTGAGGCTCTTTCCTACTGATGATTGAAGCTGTAATCTGCTAAATATAAAATGAATCAGAAATGTCTCAGAATGATTTTGCTATTAAGAAGAAGAATGTTTTCTTTTTCTCCCACAGGGAACAGAAAAGTAATTGGTCTTTAAAGAATGAAATCAAAGACTTTTTTTAAGTGAATCCTTCGGTTTCGGTTTTCTTCCTTTTATGCTTTCTTTTTCCTGCCTTGATTCTAAATCTTCAATTGCAACACTGGTTTGTTTTTCTGAGGATAATAAACATAGTACTCTAATATAAATCACATAGCTCTTTGCAAATATTTTATTAGCCTCTTGTTTTCATATGTCCAAAACTTTCTTGCCATATTACTGCCTATTAGGTACTCTGTAATGTTTGCAGCAATTTTGTTATTTAACTACAACTTCTAGATGGGTTTCTGGTTTGATTACATTATTAACCATAATCAAAAACATTTTCTCAGAATGAATTAGGAATGGCTGCCTTTGAACTTCTTTACATTATTTTATGATAGGTTGCTCCTCATTTACACTACAAATGCTGGCAAAAATGAAAGAGGAATCTCTGCTAGCAATGCCAGATAAAGTAAAATAACTGGTTCAGCAGTCTGCCAGTAGCTTCCATCGATAAAGACAGCTTTTTTTATAATGAAGAAAGGCTGAGAATGTAAATATTTGCCATTGTGAGGAGATTTAGAGAACTTGTCCTGAACTTCTGCGTCTTTCCTTAATTTTTCTTATTTCTATATTTGATGTCTAAGTATGTTTGTGCAATTAATACACCGTCCTTGTGTATCACAGCAAACATTATTCTTGGGTGCTCCTTTAGAACTATTTCTAGGAAATGTAAGATATAGATGCAATGTATACAATCTTAATGTATTATCCCCAGAATTCCTCATAAACACCCCCATGACACTGTATTTCTCCTTGATCTTCCATCACTATTTGTTTACCAAAGTGAGAAATAAATAGTTAGCTGTGTTGCTATGCTATTTTAAGATATTTCTGTTTCTTTACAGTGGGAGAGGAAATCACAAGCCATTTGTTATCTGTATTTTTCTAACATTCAGCATTTGTATGTACACACATACACACATAGAGAGAAGCAGAAATACCAGACTGAGAAAAAAGTGTGGAATCAAGTACTACAAATAATCTGGTAATAAATACAAATATTCAGTGTTATATTTATACCAGATGTACTAATTCAAATCATTTAAAATATATATCAGAAACTGAGAAGTAAGCCCAAGTGTTTTCCAAATACTTTGACCAAGGAGAGGCTGCCCAATGCATTACAAAAGAACCCTCTGAAAAGAGACACAGACAGAATTCTGCCTCTGTCATTGGCTATGTGATCTTGAAGTTAACTTTAAAATTTCCATTTCCATGCACATGCCCCTAAAACATGATGAGCATCAGACTAGTTAACAGCCCCACTAGTTCCAAAAACTAACACAATCATACTGCATTAGAGCCACAGAAATCTTATATGTGATCTGGAGCAAGTCCTTCTCTCATTCACAAATGAAGAATGAAGGATGAAGATTCATGACACAAGGCAGAAGAAAGTCATTGCCAAGCAGGACTAGATCAAGGATTCTCTGAAGCAAAATGACTGTCTCAAAAACTGTAGCATCATAAGCCATTTGTTATCCATCTAGACAACTGAACATGACTTTTTAAAAATAAATTAAAGTTCATAACAATATCTAAATTTATTATTGAAAAACAAAACATTTCACAAAAGGCTACACTCCTTTGAATTACCAACACATACTGCAGTCTCCTTTACTGAACTCAAGGACATATAAACAAAGACAAAATACTGCTTCAGAATAGTTTGGTTCCTTCCAAACTGTTATATATGTGTATATGTATGTATGTACGTATGTGCATGTGTGTGTGTTGAGAGAGAGAGAGAGAGAGAGAGAGAGAGAGAGAGAGAATGAATGTGTGTACATCCCAAGGTGGAAAAATTTACTATTTACTTTTTGGGAGAGAATCTAAATATGATCTCAACTCAGGGAATCCTAACAATGGATGGAATTCTAACATTATGCATACAGCCTTATGATAAGCAGAGGACACACCACTGTGGCAGGAAACCTTTGATAATGGCATAAACAAAGGTAGTCTTTATACATGTGCACATGTTTTTCTCACTTAAATACTCTTTTAAATACGTTTTAGTACTAGGACATAAAAGAAATTATTGAAGTTCTCTGAGAACCCTATCTTTATTGATATATACTGAAAGTAATATTATCTACCACACAGTTCTTCTGAGGATTAAATAAAATTAAACACCAAGGACTATTTGGAACATATTTATTTGTAATTCACTTATTAAATTTTTATTGCAATTAATTATTTTTCTTTCCCATCAAAATATTGGTTATTGGAGGGATAAAGAGACAGTCCAAGTAACATTCAGTAGGCATTCAAAAAATTGTGAACCCAGTGTGGCCCAGTGAACCATGAAACATGAGGTCACAGGATTGATTCCCAGTCGGGTTAGGGCACATGCCTGGGTTGAGGGTTCAATCCCCAGTAGGAGGCTTGCAGGAGGCAGCTGATCGATGTTTCTCCCTCTTATTGATGTTTCTATCTCTATCCTCTCCCTTCCTCTCTCTCTAAAATCATTAAAACAGACTTTTAAAAAATAACTTTCGATTGGTTGGCTGCCCGGATGCATGCATGGATTAGCAAATGTGTACATAAGCCAAGTAAAGGGGGAACTAGCAATTGTTTGATAAATTTGATCAATTGCTTTCTCTTCAAATATTATGTTTAATCAGTATTTCCAAACTTTCATTCTTCACCAACATCATCTGCCTGATTTTTGCCATACCATGGATTCTATATATATCAGTGCTTTCCAAACTTTATTCCACCAGATAACAAGAATATTTGTTTGAGTCACTTGGGTTTACCCAGCATACTGCTCAAGAGCAGAAGCATGGGAAACAAGAATGATCATTGTCTGAAATGCACCCAGGGACTCAGTGAACTCAGGAGGTCATTGGTAACCATCATAACACACCAGCCTCACAAATGGGGCAGGAGGCGCTGAATATTCTGATTTGCCTAATATTATTTATTAAAATGACTTTAAATATTATGTTTACAGTTAGCCTTGTCCTATGCACTAATATCTGTGAAATCACAGCTATTATGATCTAGTTTTGTTAGCAACAAAAAACAAATGACCGTAAATATCTTGGTGGTTTAACGCATCATGGATTTATCACTTGTGTTGCACATCCATAGAGGGCTGAAATGTCCTCCAGAGCCTCTGCCCATCAGATTGAGGCTGAAGGAGCTTCCTCCATCTGGAATGTCCCTGGTCACTGTGTTAGAAGAAAGATGCCATGGTGAATTGCATGTCCATTAGTAAAGACTTCTGCCCCAAGTTTCACTGGATACATAGGTTTCATGGCCATGATCAACAGCAAGGATGTGAGGAAATACTATGTGTCTGACGGGAGGGGACTGAAATATTGACAAATAGCCCTAATAATTACTATTTATTTCCTTTATTTTTCTTCTTTGAATATGATAGAGACCTTAGCATAATGAATATGTATAAATGATAGCCTATCAAAAACAATAAAATATTTTATAAAAGATATTCAGAATATAATAATGCTATCTTAGCCTCTAAGTACAGAGGCAGAGAAATGTTGAAGTAACTTTGCACTAAGATCCTTGGCTATTATTTGCAATGTCAATATTGTACCTGGGTTAGCTTCACTTTTCAGTTTTCATCCAACTATTATTTACAAACTCTAAATTAGATTTTCAAAAGTCTAAGATATCTTCAACACCATTGTGTGCAAAAGTACACACCCATTTGTAAAAGATTCTATAACTCCTTTGGCCAATACTGGGCTTATGCAAGCAAAAGTGTGCATTTCATTGAGGCACAACCTATCTCTAAGTGGCAGATGCAGCTGTCCTGTGGTCTCATTTTGGGCATAGCACAATCACAGCCTTTTCGCTGCTTTAATCATGATATTGCAGCCAGTCCTCCAATGAACCCACCTTGCAGAACCAGCATACTATATCAAAGTAATTGTCTAGTGGGGGCCAGAATATTCTGATTGTTTAATAAAGTGTAATTCAACTGACAAAGCCATATAATTTGGAAGTAAACAAATGAATGCAATACAAATATACTTAGAGGAAAAATTATAAATAGAAACAAGTTAGGATAATGTCTGCAATTTTTTCTTAAGTATCCAAATAGGTACTGACACAGCATCACATAGCAAAATATCCAGATATTTTATTGAATGTTTTGCTTTTCATTTGGATGTCTTAATGCTTCCCTGTCTCATTCTGTAGAAATTACATTAAAATAGCACTTTCTCTATCCCACATGCAGTGTCTGCACTGACAGGTGGCAGGTGGGAAGGCAACTATAAAAGCAAGTTTCCCCTATATTTCTAAATGTCCTGTAGTATACCTTGATGATACACAGTATAATACAAGAAATGTGCCCTAAATCTTCAATGCAGCACTGATTTCCATTCTATACACAAAGCAAATATGAAGCATGGAGACCTAATGGAACCCATATCCTTTAACCTGGCAAGTGAAGCTAGATTAACAAAAATACTTTAAAACAGCCAATAATTAGAAAAACATTGCTTAGAATTGTATAATTATTTAATAAACCATAAAACATACAACTGCTATTTAGTCACAGAGGCCATCTTCACACTGCACCATATGGCTAATGGCTTCGATCTCACATCACACCATACTGAGAATTCCTTCTCATCATACTGTTTTGGCTACGGACTCAGTTTGTGACTAATGCATGCGTTACCCTTTCACTGCATGCTTATTTTATGAGAAGGAAGCATCTGTTTTGGTGTTGATTCTGAAATGATAAACTACTATTTTTAAAACTTAACAAGTAAATTACCTCCATATTAATTTTCCAAGATGGATTTTTAAATACAATTTTTGTTATCCCCAGTTATAACTCCAAATGCTGTCCATTTACATTTTGATAAACATCAATAGTGGAAGTCTACATTTATTTTAGTGTCAAAAGTAGATATAACAAGCTAAATTAAATAATCTATGGACATCATTTTGAGAACATTTAAGTAGGAAATTTTTTTCTCTGTATCTACTGCAGGGTAATAGCTAGACTCCAGGAGTCCCAAATAATTTAGTTCCAGAAACTCCATCTTTCACATCCAGTCTCCAAGAGCACTTCACCGAGCCTCTCAGAGCAACTTTTTACTGAACATCAGCACATGTTGGGGTCTTCCAGATAACTGTTTTGAACATATTCTTTTCCAAATGAACATTAATTGAATAATACACATTTTTTACTTTGAGTATAACTTTTTAAATGCCAGACTGAAATGTTGCAAAAGTAACTTATTAAAATAATTTTCAAACATAAGACCAAATCTTTGGTCAATTTATTCAAATTTGACAAACATCTGAAGTGACTGAATTTTTTTAACTTTACAGGCCAGATGATTTGGCACTGGTTTTAGATTCTAAAATAATATGAATGTGAGGGTCGAAATTTTCCTTGGAAATAAGGACCCTAGCCATTTATCAACAAAACAAAACAAACAAACAAAAAAATAAAAAAAAACACACACACAAAGTAAAAATCACATGATTAGCACCACACTTTCCTTGCCTAGGAATAAAAGGAAATGTAAGAATACATTTTGTTGTACTTTGGGTTTTTTAAAGATACATTTTTATTGATTTTTTAGAGAGAAAGGAAAGAAAAAGGAGAGAGCAAGAGAAGCATTTGTCTGCCTCCTGCATGGCCCACACTGGGAATTGAACCCATACTCCTAGTATATGGCCTGACCAGGAATCAACTCAGTAACCTTTTGGTACATAGGACGATGCTCAACCAACTGAGCCACATTGGCCAGGACTACATATGTAGTTTCAATTTTACATTAGGAAAACCCATTTTAGATTGACAAATTTTTTGTTGCTGAACAGTAAGAATGTTGCAAGTTAGAAAAAAATATTTATCCTCTTTGAATTTAATCATATTAGTTGATGGCAGAAATTAATATGACTAGTGGTGAGCAGAAAATCAAGATGATTACTCCTAACTCATCCTAGCTTAAAGAACCCAATGTGTTAATTTTGTATTTCAGCCAACATAATTTTATAATAGTTTGGCTTCTACTATATTTCAAAGATTAGCAGAACCAATGAATGTTCTCCTTGTTTAAAGATGAATCATTTAATGATGAGACAAATTTGGATACTGCTTTAGTTTGATATATAAGCTCTATATTCATAAAAGTTCACATATATAACCATGAAATTAAATGGAAAAAGGCATCTAGGATTAGAAAGCCAAATAATGCTAGTATAATGTTCCCAGATTTAACAGAGCATCCTGACTTTTGGGGGATACCTAATTATTGGGTAAAAATTACATATGTTTAGATTCTAAATTTTGTAAGTTGACAGTGGAAACATGATTTGTTTTAAAACTATAATCCCTATTTTTATGAAACTTTGCTGCTTCATTTTTCACCAAGTTGTTAATCTGGTTACATTTTTTTTAAAGAAGCCAATAGTAAGAAATAAAATGCATAAGGGTTGCCTTTATCAGGTTTCAACTTTCTCCCTGGTTCTTTGCTTGAAGGAATGAAGGAAATCTTTGGTTTGCTTTTCTTCCCCCTTCCCCTTCCCCTTCCCCTTCCCCACAATGAACAAGAAGAGAGCTTGCAAAAATCACATTAAAAAGAAGAGTTAGTTGGCTTGTTATCAGGGATGATTTGCTTGCTCTGATTTTTTTGTTTGTTTGTTTTGTTTTGTTTTGCAGAGACTGAAGATAAAATTTCTGCTATGGCTAGAGAAGCAGCCCAGTTTATTTAACTGCCATAAGTCCCTACCACTTAACTTGGCTACTGACTAAAATTTGCAAGATCTGGCTTCTTGGCAACATATAATTTTATTACAACTGATCCTATAGAGATGAAGGGTGTGCAAGGGCACCAGGATGCCCATAGTAAATGAATTGTTTCAATGCAACTAACAGTATCCTGGTGCCCAGGAACTGTTAATTCATTCAACATGAGTGAACAGCCTACTTCCAGACAGCAGTTTTCACACCCAGGCTCATTATAAGATTGAAATATTAAAAAGGCTTAGTCTTTGTTGAGTTTCCCAATGGGTCCTACTTTGGCGCACCATTTTTAGGGTCATCACCTTATTATGGTTTGGTACATTTATACCAAGATCTTTTTTCTTTTAACTAATTATAGAATTAGGACTCATTTCAATGAGGAAATGTATTTGCTTATAACATGAAAAACTTATAATTTGTTTGGTTGCTTCTGATTCTTCTCCACAGGCATTTTCAATAATCAACACCTGGAGAAAGAATAGGCCCAACATGCTAAACTCTTTACTGAAAACTGTACACAAATTGACACACAAAAATACTGCTGAGCTGTAATAGCTTGTTAGTAAGTATTTTAACTGACCTATCCTAGTTTAGTGTGTTTTGTGTTATTTTTTGCTTATTTTTTCCAGAAGCCATGCTGTGATATTGCCTCAATGAACCAAAGACAGGGAAATGCACAGCCTGGGTATGTATAAACTAAAACATAATTTCCCCCTCCTGATGATTTTTGTTTTTTATAAAGCAATTAGGAGGTTTTTTTAAAAAAACTGCCAGAAAATCAAAATTAGAATAAGAAAACTTTCATTATTATAGGCTATCTCACATTCTCACACCTCTGCAAACATACCCCTATTTCTTCATCCTTCCTTAATCATGCAATTAAAAATTTTATTTCTACACTTTAACAACAATACTTATATTCAAAGCTACATTTCCCTCTGATATTTTGAATCAACAATAAGTTTTGGATGCTTTGGGGTGTTTTTGTTGTTGTTGTTGTTGTTGTTGTTGTTTGCTTAGTGTTTTAGAGAAAATAAGATCGTTGTTGTTGTTGTTGTTGTTGTTGTTGTTGTTGTTTGCTTCGTGTTTTAGAGAAAATAAGATTTTGTCAAGAGTAAACATCCAAGCCAACATTTTAAAACAATTTTAACATACAAATTCTTCAGTGGGCTTTAAACTTAGAAAAATGGCACTTTCTGTCCACCTCAATTAGAGAAGCTATTTTGTATAATAGAGTACTCTGCTAGGTAATGTACCGTATGTTCTATTTGAATTTGCACCATATTTCATCTACTTGCATATAGCTATGAATATATATCTACAGCAAACATTTGTCCTTTCAGATATATATTTGCAAGAACAGTATGAAATGGGGAAAATGCAAAATCTGCCTGAGATGGGGAAGATACCCAACTGTGAGGAATGTGAGAATGAAAATATATGAGGTGTGACACTAAAGTAATAAAACTAATTTATTTGTGTGGTTCATAAACTAGCTCTAAGGTCGATCCCATGAATGAAGTTCCAAAATGCTCTGAGTATTGGCAACCCTACAAAAATCAGCATATCAGCTTCCCAAGTCCAGGGCAAAAAGGTACAGAACACATGTTAATATTAACATTTGTATATGTTTGTGAAATATTTTCCACACATTATTCACATTGTGTATATAGCATGACATAGCATACTCTGATGAGGTTGCATAAAAAGGTATACTTGTTTTATTTAACTAAATAGTTGTTTGTCTAAGTTGAATATCAGGCATATGAATAGTGGTTTTCCATAAAGCATTTTAAATAAGTTGAGTAGAAAATGTAAAAGGATCCATCAAGAAGTATCAGTGGACAAAAGAGAATTCAATTACATAGTTGATACACTAAATGTACAGTAGATGTGGACATATATATGTATTTATGATTGCAGTTTTAAGAAAAAGATTATAGTTAATCAGCCAAATGTTATTAAAATTATTTTCTGAGCTTCATTTGGATATCATAATATCTTTCCAAGCTATAATTTGCTGCATATAAATAAAATACTATCTATACTAATAAAAGGGTAATATGCTAATTAAACTGGACATCTTCCAAACATCCTTCTGCACAAAGCCACAGTGGCGGGGGCGAGGCGGAGGTAGTTAGGGGTGATCAGGCATTCAGGGGAGGGCAGTTAGGGGCAATCAGGCTGGCAGGCAGAGGCGGTTAGGGGCGATCAGGCAGTCAGGCATGCAAGCAGTTTGGGCCAGCAGTCCCGGATTGTGAGAGGAATGTCCCAGATTGGAGAGGGTGCAGGCCAGACTGAGAAACTCCCCCCATGCATTAATTTTGTGCACTGGGCCGCTAGTTAAACAAATAAAAATGTAAAAAAAAAAAAAAAGAGAGAGAGACAGGGGGAGAAACCAAGATGGCGGCATAGGTAAACACCGGAAATTGCTGCCTCGCAAAACAACTTCAAAAATACAACTAAAAGACAAAACGGACATCATCCAGAACCACAGGAAGGCTGGCTGAGGGGAAATTCTACAACTAGAAAGAAAGAGAAAAGCACACTGAGACTCAGAGGAGGTGCGGAAGTAAAGTGCAGAGGTACGGAGGCGCAGGTGGAAAGGGCTGGCAACTGAGGAATGATTGTCTTTTTCAATTGGGAGGGAGTCTCAAGCTCCCCACTGCTCTGAACTCCAGTTCCGGGTGAGTCTCTGGGGACCCAGACTCATACAGGGAGAAACTGGACTGTCTGACATTGGTCGGAACTTGAGGGCGGCTTTCTATTAGAGGTACTTGCAGTGATTTCCTCGGCACACTGAGATGCGGGGCCTCCTAGGGTAGGACTGAGGAGCAGCCATAGCTGCTTGCTCCACCCTGTTGATCCCCTGAGACCCCGCCCCACCCAATCTGTGGGCAGAGGCTTTTGCATATGAAAGGCCTGGCCCTTTGAAATCTGAAAATTACCTAACAAACTGCAGCTGGGTCAGAGGGACACAGAACTTCCAAAAGAAGGCCCAAGGCCCCACAGCAGCTTGCAGTGCTTCACAGCTGGGCACCTCCAAACCCCAAACAAAGAAGAGGAATCTGCAGATCTCTCCATAGCTCCTGCTGGTTAGCCTCAGGCAGAGACTAAATTAGCACCTCCTTAGAGATCCAAGAGCCAGTGTACCCAGTGGTCAGAGTGGGACCATCCAGATTACAACTCCTCAGATCCATAAGGGACACACTCAGCGGGCAGACTCAGTGAGCACCAAAGCCCCACTGAAGCAAGTCTTGCCCCAGAAGGGTGTCTCCAGCACAGAAGTTCTCCCACTGCAGACACAGCTGATTCTCACTGCCAATTGGCCTGGAGGTCAATTCCTCCCAGTGACACCTAAAACAATCAAGGCATAACTACAACAAGACTGTGCACAAAGCCCACAAAGGGGTGCACCAAGAGTGTCCACCTCAGGTAACTGGGGAGGCTGAGCCACTGGGCCCTATAAGATACCTAGCACACAAAGCCACTCTATCAACACAGGGAAGCATAAAAAATGCGGAGACAAAGAAACAGGTCACAAATGACAGAAATGGAGGAAAGCAAACGACTGGATATAGAGTTCAAAACCACACTTTTAAGGTTTTTCAAGAATTTTCTAGAAACC
>NW_005369591.1:257956-278610 GCF_000412655.1 Myotis brandtii | reverse complement strand
GTGAATATAATAGAATCAGGGGCATAGAAAGGGAGTGGACTGACTATTCTCAGCGGGGAAAGGGGTGTGGGGGTGTGGGAAGAGACTGGATAAAAATCGTACACCTATGGATGACGACAGTGGGGGGGTAAGGGCAGAGGCAGAGGATGGGGTGGGAACCGGGTGGAGGGGAGCTATGGGGGGAAAAAAGAGGAACAACTGTAATAATCTGAACAATAAAGATTTAATTTAAAAAAAAAAGAAAGAGAATCCAGTATGCAAGGTTTCCATATGAGAACTACATATGAGGAAAAAGAAAATAACATCTTCCTGATTATTATTTATGTTCTGAAGTACTTCAAATAGATTGCATATTAAAATTCAATGTATTATGTCATAACTACTTTAAATTTTATGAGCTAAACCTTAAATCATAATTAACACTGATCTAACTAGGAAAGGAGGTATTGCACTTTATCACAGGTAGAAGAAGGTCCTCATTAAAATGTTTTACATACAATAAAATTACTTTTTGATATTTTTTCTTCACATTTATCCCAAGCTTTTGACATTAATTGCTGATAGTCTCATTGAACAAGTTCTTAAGTGAAGAAGAGCATCAAGTCGACCTGGAGAGCATTATGCTAAGTGAAATAAGCCAGTGAGAGAGAGATAAGTACCATATGTTTTCACTCATATGTGGAATTTAATGAACAAAATAAACTTATAGACAAAATAGAAACAGATTAATAGATACAGAAAACAGATTGACAACTTTCAGAGGGAGGATGGTTGGGGAGCCTAGTGAAAAAAGTGAAAGGATTAAACAAAGAAGAAAATACTCATAGACACAGACAGCAGTATGATTACCAGAGGGAAAAGGGGTTTAGGGGAGGTAGAGGAGGGTGATGAATGGAGACTTGCCTTTTGGTGGTGAACAGACAATACAATATACAGTTGATTTATTATAGAACTAGAGGCCCGGTGCACAAAATTTATGCACTGGGGGGGGGGGCAGTGTTCCTCAGCCCAGCCTGCACCCTCTCCAATCTGGGACCCCTCAGTGGATGTCCGACTACCAGTTTAGGCCTGATCCCACAGGGACATCCCTCTCACAATCGGGACTGCTGGCTCCCAACTGCTCGCCTGCCTGACTGCCTGATTGCCCCTAACCCTTCTGCCTGCCAGCCTGATCACCCCCTAACTACTCCCCTGCCAGCCCAATTGCCCCCAAACTGCCCTCCCCTGCTGGTGTGATTGCCCCCAACTGCCCTCTCCTGCTGGCCCATTAACCTCCAACTGCCCTCCCCTGCAGGCCTGGTCACCCCCACTGCCCTCCCCTGCTGGCCCATTCACCCCCAACTTTCCTCCCCTGCTAGCCCAGTCACTCCTAACTTCCCTCCCCTGCTGGCCTGGTCACCCCCAATTTCCCTCCCCTACAGGCCTGGTCCCCCCCAACTACCCTCCCCTGCCACCCTGGTCGCCCCTAATTGCCCTAACCTGCAGGCCTGGTCATCCCCAACTGCCCTCCCCTGCTGGAGTGATTGCCCACAACTGCCCTCCCCTGCTGGCCATCTTGAGACCACACGGGGGGGGGGGGGCATCTTGTGGGAGGGGGGGATGGTCAATTTGCATATTACCTCTTTAGTATATGGGATTGTACATCTGTAACACATAAAATTTTTATTAACTAATGTCACTACAATAAATTTATTTAAAAAATTTTTTAAAAAGAAAGTAAGCTTTGATTTTGATTTAATTTCAATAAAAAGAATTTTGTCCTAGTTATTGCTGATGTCAGTTAAGGACCAAAATTGATTATGTCAAGCTCAACATATTTGATGCATCATGTCAGAGATGGAAGGGTCTTTTCAAATCATAAATTTGTGGTTTCAAGCAAAAAAACCCAGACCCAAAAAAGTAAAGTGATTTACCCAGCTTCCTACAACAAGTTGGTGGCAGAGCCAGAATTAAAATCCATCATTATCAGCACCCTGTGACCAACCATAGTCTATTCTGCTCCTCCTCTCTGGAAGGGTAGCTGGTCATGGCCAGTTGCAGAGCCTCCTGGCCACTGATAAGTCTTAGTTATCAAATGATTTGGCTGTGGTCCCTGCAGTTACTGGCATATGGCCTGAAATGGTGGTACTAAAAACCAGCACACTGTGTATAGTTGCACTGTTTGGCTCTACACATGGGCACCTGAAGGATGGGGTAAAGGCAAGCTGCAATCCAGCCTATCTTCTGTGTGATGGTTCATTTTATGCATTCAAGTTGGCTGAGCCATGATGCCAAGACATTTGGTCAAACATTATACTGTATGTTTTAGTGAAGGTGTTTTCTTGGTTAAAATTAACATTTAAATTGACAGACTTTGAGTAAGGCAGATTACCCCTCATAATGTGGAGCATCATCCAATTAGTTGAGACTTTAGTAGAACAAAGACTGAGAACTCCCAAGGAAGAAATTCTGCCAGCAGAACTGCAACCCTTCCCTGAGTCTCTAGCCCACCAGCTTGTCACATCAAATTTTGAATTCATCAGGCCTCTATAATCATTTAAGTTAGTTCCTTAAAGTAAACCTCTTTATGTGTCTACATATAAACGTTCTATTAGTCCTTTTTCTTTGGAAAACCCTAATACTCTCTGCCTACTAGTCTATGTGGAAGGGGCATTTTTTTCTAATTTTCAAAAAGTTAATATTTGGGCTAGTAAAATGCCCATTTTTCCTTCCTTGAACCTTATTTTTTACCCCATAGCCAATAATAAACTAAACATTTTATATTTATTCACGGTATTTCCTTGGAATGTATTTTAAAAATATTAAACAAAAATTAGAACGTACTTTGAAAAATGCCTGGGATTCAAAATCGCCTATGACACAACTAGTTTGGAAAATAAAAAATAAAAAATAAAAAATAAATTAAAAAAAACAGAACAGGCCATCAGGTGTTAAAGCTTTTTTTGTAGGTCCCAATTCCTTCTTCCACTTTGTGGCTTTGACCTATGGCTTTTTCCTGTCCCTTCCCCCACCCCCATCTCTGGAATTCTTGTTGCTGATTGCTCTGCTCCCTGCAGTCTTGATAATTATGTGACCACTACACACACAAATCTGTTTATTGTACTACTAAACGCCCAGTGCACAAAATTTGTGCACTGGAGGGGAGGTGTCCCTCAGCCCAGCCTGCACCCTCTGCAATCTGGGACACCTTGGGGGATGTCCGACTGCCAGTTTAGGCCCAATCCCTGTGGCCTCCCAACCGGGGCTGCTGGCATCCAACCACTCACCTGCCTGCCTGCCTGATTGTCCCTAGCCTGATCACCCCCTAACCACTCCCCTTACAGTCTGATCGATGCCTAACTGTTCCCCTGACATCCCAATTGCCCCCAACTGCCCTCCCCTGCTGGCCCAGTTGCCCCTAACTGCCCTCCCCTGCTGACCCAATCACCCCAAACTGCCATCCCCTACAGGCCTGCTCCCCCACAACTGCCTCTCTGATCAGTCCTAAAGATAGGCCCGGAGATGCTGACTGGCATAGAAACCAACCAATCAAAACCAAATCTGGATGAAGTGAGAGGAGTTAATGGCTGCTTAGGAGGTGGAGCTTTTGATGCTGACTGGCATAGAAACCAACCAATCAGAACCAAATCTGTGTGAAGTGTGAGGAGCCAATGGCTGCTTAGGAGGTGGAGCTTTTGATGCTGACTGTCATAGAAACCAACCAATCAGAACCTAATCTGGGTGAACTGCAAAGACAGAAACTAAGGTGGGGGCTGAGGAGCAGTTTTAAGGGCAACAGCTGTTTGGTGTAAGGTGTAAGAAAGCGGTTCAATTTTTTAATAACCAGTTAGGCAGTTTAGTATATATGGCTGGCTATCAGTCCAGATATAGGGATTATGTATTTTTGTGTGCCAAGACCATCCCCCCCTGCTAAAAAAGGCTCCCCCCCAATTTAAGCAATCCTATCCTATATAATCTATCTATACTAATAAAAGGGTAATATGCTAATTAGACTGGGTCAACCAGCCATCTTCCAGACATCCAACTTGATTCCAGACAAAGCCATGGTGGTGGGGGCTGATGCAGAGAGCACAGTTGGGGGTGAGATTAGGCTGGAGGGGAGGGACATTGGGGGCAAGATCAGGCAGCAGGGGAGGGCAGTTGGGGCAACCAGGCCAGCAGGAGAGGGCAGTTGGGGGCAAGATCAGGCCGGCAGGGAAGGGTCATTGGGGGTGAGATCAGGCCAGTAAGGGAGGGCCATTGGGGGCAAGATCAGGCTGGCCAGGGAGGTCAGTTGGAGGTGAGATCAGGCTGGCAGGGAAGGGCAGTTAGGGGAAATCAGACAGGCAGGCAGAGGCAGTTAGGGGAAATCAGGCAGGCAGGCAGAGAGGTTAGGGGTGATAAGGCAGGCAGGCAAAGGGATTAGGGGTAATGAGGCAGGCAGGCAGAGGCAGTTAGTGGCAATCAGACAGGCAGGCAGGTGAGCAGTTAGGAGCCAGCAGTCCCAGATTGCAAGAGGGATTTCCAACTGCTGTTTTAGGCCCTGTGGGATTGGCCTAAACTGGCAGTCAGACATCCCTCTAGGAGTCCCTGATTGGAGAGGGTGCAGGGTGGGCTGAGGGAACCCCCCATGCACAAATTTTGTGCACCGGACCACTAGTCAGAATATAAAATCATGACATTCAGCTCAGAAGGAATACCCTGTCATAGTACTTCATGACAGAACCAGTACTAAAATTCTTGTTTTTTTATAGATTGCAGTACTTGATTAAATGTGACAAGGACAGGCCTAGAATAATGTCAAGTCAAATCTATTTCAGTCATTCACATTCCTTTTCTCCATTTTCTACTTCCTCTTCTGAGTTTCTCCAACACTCTACCTTTCCTGAAAAAAATAAATCATAGACAAGAAAAAGAAACTAAGAATGGCATTATTATTACCTGCGGCCCATGTCAAAGGGGACTTGCTCCATGAATCATGCTGGATTTGGAGTTGTTGTTTTTTTAAAAATTTGATTTCTTCTCTTTATATTTGTTTAAAGAGAAAAAAAACATGATAGCATATCTCAAAAAAATAATTTCAACCATGAAAAACAAAATAAGAAGAAGAGTGTTAACATTTTCTTCTCTGGATAATATATTTGAAACAGTTCTGTGAAATAACTAGTCTCCCCAGCAATGCTCCAAAAAATTATTAACCAACTTTAAATAAAGATTGCTACTATCTACAGAGTTGCTTCTCATAAATCACAAGTCCACATCTGTAGAAAACCCCCATTAAATTGCCTCTTAGTTAAAAATATTGTATGTTTATATTTTAAGACAGAGCATCCCTCCATACTCCAAGTTTTAAGGCAAATATGTTACCTCAGCTTCATGTGAGGCAATAAAACCAAAAAAAAAACCAGAAAAGTGATTTGATGTATACAGATTTACAAAATATGGTTTATTCCACAACAAAAATCTAAATCCATGTCTCCTTAAAATTTCATTAAGTAGAACCAAAAGCTAGGTCAGAAAACAGTTTTTTAAAAGATAAAATTACATTCACAATTTAAAAGTAATAAATTCTTTGCAACTTCTATGTTAAAAATTTTGTACACAAAATATGTCATGGGTGTTTTTTCATTTTCATAGGTACTTTTTTTATTTTGGTAAAGAATACATAACATGAGGAAGAAGATAGCTGCCGACGGGAAGGCAGACTGCAAGGTAGTGTGTGAGTGAGAAGATGAAAGGAGAGAGTGTGGACATAGGGAGAGTGTAAATTTGTGGGTGAGCAATAGCTATACTCCAGGGGACTGTTGAAGATTGCCGGATAGGGCTTCCCTAACCGGGCAGCCTCCGCTGCTACTGAAATCTCTCCCGGAGCAGCCAGCTCTGCCATGGAGGCAAAGCCATCTTAAAGAGGAGAGTGGCTGTTATTGGAAGCATATACATCCAGGGAACCTGCAACCATGGCACCCAGGGACCAGTTACGAACCCAGGAACACCGGATCTCAAGCAGTGCTAATATGTGGACTCAGACAAGCTTTGCTCCTCCTCACGGAAAGGTCAGATTTTGCCTAGGGAAAGGTGAGGTCTGCAATCCAGGTTGGAGAGAGGAACACACCCCACAAAGTCTGCAGCCGTTGGAGCCAGCATGATCCGTGAGTATGGAAGGGGGTCCAAAGGGCTGCTGGCAGAAGGGTTCTCTAAAAATAAGCCCATACCTGCACTGGGCGCAAAAAGGCAGCCTTGGATTTTACCAGTGTGCCAGCTGCTTAGCACCAGTGGGAAAAGGATGTGTGGAAGAGACCTTTGGTGAATTGCCTGCAGAGCCAGATGGAGAAAGAAAGCTACATAACCAGAAACCCAGAGAAGAGAGATCATGGGGATAAAAAGAAACAGCCTACAAATGAAAGAACAGGAGGCATGACCAGAAAAGGAAGTAAACCAAAAGGAGGCAAGCAATATGTCAAAGAAAGAATTCAGAGAAATGGTCATAAGGACACTGAAAAGACTGGAAGACAAATTCAACAATATGTGTAAGAACCAAGAGGAAATGAAGAAGAACCAAGAAAAAATGAAAAATAACATCGCCGCTATAAAGAACTTAATAGAAACCATCAACAGTAGACTAGAAGAAGCAGAGCACCACATCAGTGAGCTAGAAGACAAGGTAGGAAAACATACCCAAGCAAAGCAGCTTCTAAAAAAAAAAAAAAAACTTAAAAAACAGGAGGAGAGCCTAATGGAACTTTGGGACAAAACAAAACGAACAGCATCTGCATAATAGGGGTGCCAGAAGAGAGGAAACTGAGCAAGTAATAGAAAACATATTTGCAGAAATAATGACAGAAAACTTCCCTAATATAGAGAAGAAAAAACTCCAACAATTCAAAGAAGCTCACAGAGTCCCAAACAAAATGAACCCCAAAAGACCAACACCAAGGCAAATTATAATTAAACTGGCAAACACCAATGACAAAGTAAGAATCTTAAAAGCAGCCAGAGAGAGACATAAAGTTGCCTACAAAGGATTCCCCATCAGATTAGCGACAGATTTCTCACCAGAAACACATCAGGCAAGAAGGGAATGGAATGAAATATACAAAGTCATGCAAAGCAAGGGTCTGAATCCAAGAATACTGTACCCAGCAAGGCCATCAATCAAAATTGAGAGTAAAATCAGGAGCTTCACAGACAAAAAAAGACTAAGGGAGTTTATTACCACCAAACCAGCAATGCAAAAAATGCTAAAGGGTCTGCTGTAGAAAGAAAAAATAGAAAACCAAGAAGGAACACAGGGGTAAAGAAAAAAAAATGGTGACAAACAAGTACCTATCAATAATAACTTTAAATGTAAATGGATTAAATGCCCCAATCAAAAGACATAGGGTAACTGAGTGGATAAGAAAACATGACCCATATATCTGCTGTCTACAGGAAAACCACCTCAGAAAAAACGACGCACAGACTGATGGTGAAGGGATGGAAAAAGTTTTTTCACGCAAATGGAAATGGGAAATAAAGCTGGGGTAACTATACTTATATCTGACAAATTAGATCTCAAAGTAAAGGACATAAAAAGAGATAAGGAAGGCCACTTCATAATACTAAAGGGAGCAATCCAACAAGAAGAAACTCTGGTAAACATACTGCACCCAATACTGGAGCACCCAAATACATAAAAAAAAGTTCTGGAGGATATCAAGGGAGAGATGATAGCAATGCAATCATAATAGGGAAGTTCAATACCCCACTATCACCATTGGACAAATCCTCTAAACAAAAAAATCAGCAAAGAAACATCAATCTTAAGTGATGCACTAGATCAGATAGAATTAATTGACATCTTCAGAACATTTCACCTCAAAGCCACAGAATATGCATTCTTCTCAAGTGCACATGGGTCATTTTCAAAGATAGACCATACATGGGGTCATAGGCAAAGTCTCTTCAAATTAAAGAAGAAAGAAATCATATCAAGCACTATATCAGACCACAATGGCATAAAACTAGAAATCAACTACAATAAAAACAAAACAAAATTTCAAAAACCTGAAGGTTAAATAGCATGCTATTAAATAATGACTGGGTTACCAGAGAGATCAAAGAAGAAATAAAAAGCATCATGGCAACAAATGACAATGAAAACACAACAATCCAAAATCTATGAGACAGAGTGAAAGCAGTCTTAAGAGGGAAGTTCATAGCTCTACAGGCTTGCCTCAAAAAACAAAACAAAAAAAATAGTAATAAATTATCTAACCCTACAACTCAAAGAGTTAGAAAGAGAGCAACAAGAAAAGACCAGTGTAAGCAGAAGGGAGGAAATACTAAAGATCAGAGCAGAGATAAACGACATAGAGACCAAAAAAATAAAAAATAAAAAAAAAGGAAAAGAGCAACAAAACAAAGAGCTGGTTCCTTGAAAGGGTGAAAAATATTGATGAAACTCTATCCAGGCTCACCAAGAAGCAAAGAGAGTGGACCCAAATAAACAAAATCAGAAATGAAAGAGGTGATATAACAACCAACCCCACAGAAATACAAATGATTATGAAAAAATACTATGAACAACTCTATTCCAACACAATGGACTTCTTAGATTAAATGGGCATATTCTTAAAAAAAGACAAGCTCCCAAAACTCAACCAAGAAGAGTCAAAAAACCTAAATAGGTCGATAACTACCAAAGAAATTGAAACAGTGATCAAAAATCTTCCAGCAAACAAAAACCCTAGTCCAAATGGCTTTACAGGGGAGTTCTACCAAGCATTCAAAGAAGAACTAAAACCTATCCTCCTCAAACTATTCCAAAAAATTCAAGAGGAAGGCTAACTTCCAAGGTCTTTCTATGAAGCCAGCATTAACCTAATCCCAAAACCAGATAAAGGCACCACAAAAAAAGAGAAATAATGGCCAATGCCCTTGGTGAACATAGATGCTAAAATCCTCAACAAAACACTAGCAAATCGGATTCAGCAATACATTAGAAAGATCATACACCATGACCAACTGGGATTTATTCCAGGGATGTAAGGATGGTTCAATATCCACAAATCAATAAATGTGATACATCACATAAACAAACTGAGAGACAAAGATCACATAATCATATCAATCAATGTAGAAAAAGCATTTGACAAAATCCAACATCCTTTCTTGATAAAAGCCCTCAGTAAAGTGGGAATAGAGGGATCATACCTCAACATAATAAAAGCCCTCTATGACAAACCTACAGCAAACATCATACTCAATGGGCAAAAACTAAATCTATTTCCTCTAAGAACAGGAACAAGACAAGGGTGCCCACTTCCACCACTCCTGTTAGACATAGTACTAGAAGTACTAGCCATAGCAATCAGACAAGAAGAAAAAATAAAAGGCATCCAAATTGGAAAAGAAGAAGTAAAACTGTCCTTATTAGCAGACGACATGATATTATACATGCAAAACCCCAAAGACTCCATCAAAAAAGTACTAGACCTAATAAATGAATTTGGCAATGTAGCAGGATACAAAATTAACACCCACAAATCTATGGCCTTTTTATGCACCAATAATGAACTCACAGGTAGAGAAATGAAAAAAAATCCCATTTACCATTGGAACAAAAAAATTAATATACCTAGGAATAATCTTAACCAAGGACGTAAAAGACCTGTACTTGTAAAATTACAGGACATTGAAAAAAGTGATAGAGGAAGACATAAACAAATGGAAGAACATACCATGTCTCTAGACGGTGTTTCTACCTCTCTATCCCTCTCCCTTCTTCTCTGTAAAAAATAAATAAAATATGTTTTTAAAAAATTAAAATAAAATGCCAATGGCATATTTCAAAGATCTAGAACGAACTCTCCAAAAATTCATCTGTAATAAAAAAAAAGACCCCAAATAGCCACAGCTGTCCTGAGAAAGAAGAACAAAGTTGGAGGGAATAAAATACCAGACATCAAACTATATTATGAAGCCAAGGTTCTCAAAACTGCCTGGTACTGGAACAAGAACAGACATATAAACCAATGGAACAGAATAGAGGACCCAAAAATTGCCCCAAGCCATTATACTCAATTAATATTCAACAAAGGAGGCAAGAGCATACAATGGAGTCAAAACAACCTCTTTAATAAATGGCGTCGGGAAATTTGGTCAGATACATGAAAAAAATGAAACTAGATCAACAGCTTACACCATACACAAAAACAAACTCAAAATGGCTAAAAGACTTGAATGTAAGATGGGAAACCATAAAAATCCTACAAGACCCCATAGGCAGAAAAATTGCAGACATATGTCGTAGCAATATCTTTACCGACACAGATCCTAGGGCAAGAGAGACTAAGGAGAAAATAAACAAATGGGATTACATCAAAATAAAAAGCTTCTGCACAGCAAAAGAAACCATCAACAAAACAACAAGAAAGCCCACTGCATGGGAGAACATATTTGCCAATGTTATCGCTGATAAGGGTTTAATCTCCAAAATTTATAGGGAACTCATCCAACTTAACAAATGAAAATAAACAATCCAATCAAAAAATTGGCAAAAGACCTAAATAGACACTTTTAGAAAGAAGACATACAGAAGGCCAAGAGACATATGAAAACATGCTCAATGTCACTAATCATCCAAGAGATGCAAATCAAAACAACAATGAGGTACCATCTCACACCTGTCAGAATGGCTATCACCAACCAATCAACAAATGACAAGTGCTGGCAAGGATGCGTAGAAAAAGGAACCCTCTTGCACTGCTGGTGGAAATGCAGACTGGTGCAGCCACTGTGGAAAACAGTATGGCATTTCCTCAAAAAATTAAAAATGGAACTTCCATCTGACCCAGTAATCCTACCTTCTAGGAATATAGCCCAAGAAAACAGAAACACCAATCAGAAAGAATATATGCACCCCTATATTTGGAAACAGCCTAAATGCCCATCATCTTATGCATGGATTAGAAAACTGTGGTACATCTACACAATGGAATATTACGCTGCTATAAAAAATAAGGAATTCTTACCATTTGCAGCAGCATGGATGGAAATGGAGAGCATTATGCTAAGTGAAATAAGCTGGGAAGTCAAAGAAAAACACAGCATGATCTCACTCATTTATGGACAATAAAAAACATTATAACCTGATGAAAAAAAAGATAGATACAGAGGCAGAGGAGCATTGAACAGACTGTCAAATTACAGTGGGAAGGCTGGAGAGTGTTGCGTGGGGGGAGGTAAGAGATCAACCGAAGGATTTTTATGCATGCATATAAGCATAACCAATGGACACAAGACACTCGGGGGGGTGGGTGAGGGCATGTGCCGGGGGGTAGGGGAGGCCGGGGGAAGGTCAATGGGGGGAAAAAAGGAGACATATGTACTACTATCTATAATACTTTAAACAATAAAATAAAATTTTAAAAATTAAAAAGAATGCATAACATGAAATTTACTATCAGTAATTTTAGGTGTACAGTATAGACTGTTAACTATATAAATATTTATGTGCAAAAGCCCCTTAGAACTTTATCATATTGCAAAACTGAAAGACTATGCATTGAACAACAACTCTACTTTCCCCCTCCTCCCAAGCCCTAGCAACCACTCTTCTACTTTCTGTTTCTATGCATTTGACTAATTTATGTACCTCTTATAAGTGTAATCATACAGTTTTCTTATTTTTGTTACTGGGTTATTTCACTTTGACAGGGATTTCTTTTTTAAGGCTGAACAATATTTCATATATATATATGACATGTGATACATGAATGGATAAAGGAAATGTCAATGGACACGGGTTTAATTTCTCAATTTAGAGGGTCAGATTTCAGTTTTTACCTAGTGAGTATAAGATTTGCTATGGGATTTTTATATATGATTTTTGGTTATGTTGATAAAATTTCTTCTGTTTCTATTTTGTTTTTTGTTTTTTACTATGAAAGGATGTTAAATTTTGTCCTGCACCAGTTGAGATGAACATATCATTTTTTGTCCTTCATTTTTTAATATTGTGTATTGCATTGGTGACTTTTATATGTCAAATCATCCTTACATTCCAGGAAGAAATCCCACTTTGTCATTTTGTATTGTCCTTTTAATGCATTGTTGAATTTGGCTAATTAGTATTTTGTTAAGCTTTTGCATCTATCTTAAGGGATATAGGAATGTACTTTTCTTTTTGTATATTATCTTTTGCCTAATTTTGGTATCAAGGGTAATGCTAGGCTCATAAATAAAAAAAGAGTTTTGAATTATTCCCTCCTCTTAATTTTTTTGTAATAATTTGAGAAAGATTGATGTTATTTCTTCTTTAAAGATTTGGTAAAATACAATAGTGAAGTTATACAATCTTGGGCTTTGATTTGTTAGGAGGTTTTGATTACCGATTCAATCTCTTCTCTAGCTTTAGGTCTATTCAGATTTTCTATTTCTTCATGATTCTGTCATAGTCAGTTGTATCCTTCTGGAAATTTATTTCTTCTCGTTTATCTCATGAATTAGTGTATCATTATCCATTTTAGTCTCATGATCCTGTTTAGTAATGAGCATATAGTTGAGTTTTGTTTTATATCTATTCTGTCACTTAGTCTTTAGATTGGGAGTTTAATTATTTACATTCAAAGTAATTACTAATGGAGAAGAATACACTATTTCCATTTTATTGTTTTAAGTATGTCTTCTAGTTATTTTCTCCCTCTTTTCCTCTCCTACTGCCTTCTTTTGTGTTTTATTTATTTTTTGTATTTTTTCTTTATTCGACAGACCGTCAAAGATCAGAGGGAGGGCAGGGGAGGTTGAGAAGTGGGGTAAGAGATCAACCAAATGACTTGTATGCATGCATATAAGCATAACCAATGGTCACAGACAGTAGAGAGATGAGGGCTTGTGCTGGGGGGTGGGAGTGGGCAGGGAGAGGTTAATGGGGAAAAAAGGAAACATATGCAATACTTTCATCAATAAAGAATTTAAAAATAAAATAGTTTTTTCCTTTGAGTTTCTGTGGTTATAAAAAAAAAAGAACATTTTATATAACCTGATAACAGCATTGCTTAAATTACATACAAAACCTTTTCTTTACATCCCTTCCACTTTATATCACCCATGTCACAAATAACATCTTTTTATTTTTTACTAGAGGCCCAGTTCACGAAATCCATGCAAGAGTAGGGTCCCTAGGCCAGACCTGCAATCAGGGCAGATAGGGGCCTTCCTCCCCCCGCCCTCTGCTGCTGGCTGCTGGCCGAGGCCTTCCTTCATTCTGCACCGCCCCCTGGTGGTCAGCACACATCATAGCAAGCGATCGAATTCCTGGTTGGTCGAACTCCCAAGGGGACAATTTGTATATTAGCCTTTTATTATATGTAGAGGGCCGCCTGGGAGGCACCTAGGCATTTTCTTATAATTATTGTCAGCTGAACTCAGAGCTTAGGCAGAGCCACGCCCTAGGAACATGCTTCCCCAATAAGGCTGGACATGTTAATCAGGCAGGGGCGGAACTAGATATGTAAATCTAGGCCTTTAAAATAAACCTGCTGTGTGGCTCAGGCTGCTTTTTGCCGCCTCTCCATCAGAGAGGATGGCGCCCACCTGGCCCCAGCTTAAAATCTATTTCTGCATCTTGGTCTTTCTTTAATTTCTTAATCCCCAGCTCCTCCGCTCAAGAACCTGTCGTTTTCCCGTGCGGGTCGCGGGAAACAGAAACAGCCCACCACAATTATATAGGATTAACATAGTTTCATAGTTATAATTATTGTTTATGCTTTTATCTTTAAACTAGAGGCCCAGTGCATGAATTCGTGCACAGGTGGGTTCCCTCTGGGTGGCCTGCAGGAATTGGTCCAAAACCCGGAGTCCAACGCCACCTGCAGCTCCTACCTGCTGTTCCCGCTCATCCTGACCCCACTGTGCCTGCTGCAGGCTCATGTCCAATCAGTCCTGATCAGGAGAGGCTCGCACTGCCAGAGCAGCACTTGCCAGCCATGAGCCCTGTATCTGGCGCCCTTCTAAGGGGAATGGCTTGTGGGATTGGGCTGAAACTGGCTCTCCAATGTCCCCTGAGGGCGAGAGGGCACAGACCAGGCTGAGGGACCCCACTGGTGCATGATCAGGCTGGGGAGGGACTGCTGGAGGGCTCCAGGGTGTGTCTGGCCCATCTTGCTCAGTCCCAATTGGCCGGACCCCAGCAGCAAGTTAACCTACCGGTTGGAACATCTGCCCCCTGGTGGTCAGTGCACATCATAACGAGCAGTTAAGCAGCCTTAGCATATCATTAGCATATTATGCTTTGATTGGTTGTTTGCTTGTTCTGCCATTCGGTCTATTTGCATATTACCCTTTTATAATATAGGATTCTATATCAAAATTAAAAGTAATTTATGCACTCCCTTTATAGTATTACAGGATTCTGTATTTGTCTATATGTTTGCTTTTACCAGAAAGCTTTATATTTTCCTGCACTTTTGTGTGACTATGTAGCATCTTATAGTTTCAAGTTGAAGAACTCCCTTTTGCATCTTTTGTAAGGCAGGTTTAATAATGATAAACTTTCTCAGTTTTTTATAATCTGGAATGATCTTTAATTCTCCATTTCTTAAAGGATAGTTTTTTTGATATAATATTCTTGGCTAAAAAAAAAATTCATCATTTTGAATATGTCATCCTAGTTCTTTCTGGCCTGCAAGATTTCGGCTGAGAAATCTCTTGATTGTCTTATGGGAGCTCTCTTGTATACAGCAAGTTCTTTTTCTTGCAGCTTCAAAATTATTTTTGCCTTTTACTTTTGACAATGTGATTATAATATGTCTTGATGTAGACTTCGTTAAATTCATCCTATCTATGATTTCTTAAACTTATTGAATCTGGATATGTATTTCCCTTCCCACATTAGGAAATTTTTCAGCCATGGTTTCTTCAAATAAGCTCTCTGGTCTAGTCTTTATTTAATCTTGTGAAACTCCTATAATGTGTATGCTGTCTGTCTGGTGGTGTCCCATAGTATCTTAGGCTTCTGTTCTGCTCTTTATTCTTTGTGTTCCTTTGACTTTATAATTTCAAATGACCTGTCTTCAAGTTTGCTGATTTATTTTTCTGCTTAATCAAATCTGTTATTGAACCCCTTCAGTAAATTTTTCAAATCAGTTATTGCATTCTTCAGCTCCAGAATTTCTGTTTGATTGTTTTTAAAGGATTTTTTCCCCTCTTTGATGATATTTTTATTTTGTTCATGTATCATTTTTATGATTTTGTTTAGTTGTCTAAATGTGCTCTTATAGCACATTGAGCTTCTTTATTTTTTTGAATTTTTTAAAAATTGTTCTGAATTTTTGTCAGTAAGTACATAGATTTCTATTTCTTTAGAGTCAGTTTCTGATTTATTTTATTCCTTTAATTGGGTCCTGTTTTCTCCTTTTTTTGGATGTCTTATCATTTTTTATTTATTTTATTTTATTTTATTTATTTTTATTTTTTTGCCAGGATGAGTGCATTTGAAAAATCACCCACCTTTTTGTCTTTATACACTGGGTACCTACAGGAGAAAACCTTCATCAATCAGCCTATCTAGAGATTTTGGGGTCTCTCAAACCTTTCCTGAGAATGCATCTTGGGCTATGTGTGTAATTTTCCAATTAGAAAGGTTTGTTTTTCAGGAGCTTGTAATTGCTTGCTCCCTTTGTTGTCTGTCTGGAGTAATGTAGGCTCTCTGGCACTGCAACAACTTTCTGAGCTCTCCTTTGTTCTTAGCAACCCCCTGACATACAAAATATTCCAGTACTATCATCATTGGGTATCAAGTGAGACAGCAGATACCAGTTTGGTGGGAAGCCTCTGTAAAGCCAGAATATGTGTTGGCTTGTTGGAAAAAATAGATTTTCTTAAACATTTTAATGTGGCTGTTCTTGGTTTTGAGTTAGCATAGGGTAAAAGGACTTCTTAACTCGTTATAGATCCTCATAAAAACTTTTTTTGAACTGTTTATTGTTGTTACATCAATAGCTCTGTGGGGGAACAGGGTCTGAGGTTTTTTATTATGCCATCTTGCTGACATCATTATCATCATGAATATGTCTTAATTTCACTTATGTGTGTGACAAAATTTAGTGCCTTCAACATGATAGTTCTTGCCTAAATGCTAGGAATGCTAAGATAAACAAAACATTTGGGTTCCTATTATTGGAATTTCATTGGTTTCCAAATTCTCTCAGCAGTGTCTTATTACAGGATAATTATAATTTCTATACATATTTCTCATTTAATTTTTTTTTCGTAGCTTCATTGAAGTATAATTTACTTTCTAAATATGTCCTCATGGTTTGCCAATTATTTTACTTATTAACAGTATTTAATTGCTTATCAAAGATGAACTTTTTATAAAAATATTTATAATAATTTCTAATAAAATAAATACAAAATAAAGTATATTTAAATAGTTTATGTCATTTTAATTATTGAAACAGTTTTATATGTGATATCATGTAAATAAAGTGAGTTACAGAGAAGGTCATAGTAGTGATCTGTAGAGAGATCATATTTCATCAGAATCTAGACTCCATATCTAATTAATTTATCACTATATGTAGCATTGTTAGATTTAGTGCTAGTACTTTAAAATATGATACTAATTACACCTAAATTAATATAACTAAATCAGAGATTTCACGTATAAATGACCATGCATCATTATTCTCTACTACATTGTAGTAATTGGAAAGAGCATACATATTGTCTTTTTATTTTACAGTTATCATCATATAACAAATTTTTTTTGAAAGAGGAATTGTTAGATTGTTTTTGTTTTGCCTGTTCCTGATTGCTATGTGATTATTCTTCCTTCGAATAGATACCTCTTGATAAGCCTATCTCAAGTCTCTACTCTTAGAAGTGCCTCTTACCCAAACTTTGTGCAGTCACAGTTGCTCTCCTGGCTAGAATTGAATGAACAGAGGTAAACACTTATTTTAACCTGGACCTATCAAGCTCTGTCTCCTAAGAATATGTAATTAGAACTAATAGAAATTAATTTCCATTAACACACTAGGGGAAAATAATATTCAATTTTATAAAATAAGAAGCAAAGAATGTTGTGTGTGTTGTTGTTTGTTTAATTGAAAGTAAAACAAATGAGAAAAAAGGAAGCCACAGAAAAATTGAGAGAAAAAACTCTGGGAAGTTTTGAAATCTTTTCTGAAGTCCACCTGCATTCCTACACTTGGAGTCTGTGAAGCTCTGAAGCTAACATTATAATGATGCTTTCTTTTTATCTAAGTCAGTGATTTTTCAACCTTTTTCATCTCATTGCATATATAAACTAATTGCTAAAATTCTTCAGCATACCAAAAAAATATATTTTTGCAACTAAAGAAATAGGCATACTTTTGATTCCTTCACACTGCATGGCTATTGTTGTGTTGACAATTGTCATTTTTTAATTTGACAACCTAAGGAAAAAGAGGTCAGTGCCCCTGACTAAATACAGAGTGTCCCCAGAAATGTATACACACTTTAACAGCTGATTCTATTACATTTTGAAAATGAAATGTATTTCAATAAATACTGCCTTTATAATTATTCAAAGTTTGTATACATTTTGGGGAAGACACGCTATAATTAGGTATTGCATGTTTTAATATTTCTTTTGGCACCCAGGTTGAAAATCGCTGATCTAAGCTAGTTTACACAGTTCTCTGTTTTAAATTATCACTTTTCTGAATGCTAAGGATAAGCCTATCTCTTATGCCATGTAAATGAGCCATATATTCTGTACATTAAAATAATAAGTTTCAAATGGTCACTATGATAGAATGAATTTGCTCTTCCTGGTGATTAATTTATGTCTAGAACAAAATGTATTCATGATGAGATCAATCCCAGTAAACTTTTCATATTAAAAGAAACATAGTAACAAATTCACTTCTCAGTTGACTCCCTCCACATAGTGCTATCAGTGGAACCAATCTCCCCAGTTGGCCATAAATTGATCATAATATATCATGGAAAAGTATATTTTGGAGGTCAAGCAATGGTATGTACAGAATAGTTCTTGGTAGATGGTCCTATATACGGACTTTGTATATCAGATATTAATGGGCCTCTACCTAAATAGATTCCCCAAAATGAAATTTCAGCTCAGTTGAAAATCAACAACAGTTAATTAATAATTTTGTTCAAAATGCAAACTATCTTAGCATGCTCATTGCCAGTTTTGCTTTTAACTATAACTTTCATAAAGAGACTATATCACATAAGCTTTAGGATTTATCCTTGCCAGTGATTAAAAAGCTCCCCTAGAGCTGGGAGTTGGGGCACAGTGAAAAAGACAAGCTATCAGGAAATAAGATTTAGACAGTTTTTCCCTCCTCCAGGTGCTAACATCAGTGGTTTTTCTTGCAAGCAAACCCCTTCTCAAAATTATGACTAATTTTTGTGTTTTATAAAAAATGACCATTATATGAGGCTGTTTCTATTTAATGTCTAGGTTAGATTTAATCTTTAAAAAATAAAAATTCATTTAATAACCAAATAACTGGCCACTGGTCAATTGTTTTCAGAATGATCAGATGTTCATCAGCATAATAAACTCATTATGAATAAAACCTCATGCTCCAACTAAAGTATATAGTTTCCCACTGCACTAGACCTGGAACAGTGTGTTGATTATTTGTCTATCACCAGCCAAAATCCTTCTGATTCACTTCACCTCCCACCTCTTTCTCTTTTTCTACTTACCCATTTTAGAACTCCTACTTACTGCTCCCAAAAAGTTGAGTATTACAGCAGATACTGTTTATTTGAGTGATCTTTCTATACTTCTTTTTTTTCTTTATTGATTAAGGTATTACATATTTGTTTTTTAGAAGTCAATATATAAAAATAATCTCTAATAATAAAAGCTTAATATGCTAATTAGACTGGACAGCCAAATGACCTTCAGGGCATCATTCCGGACCTCCTTCCAGACGAAGCTGCCATGCAGGGGTCGAGATAGAAGTGGTTAGGGGCGATCAGGCAGGTAGGTGAGTGGTTAGGGGCCATCAGGCAAGCAGGGGAGCGGTTAGGGGTGATCAGGCATTCAGGCAAGCAGTTAGGAGCATCAGGCAAGCAGGCAGGCGAGTGGTTAGGGGCGGTGAGGCAGGCAGGCAGAGTGGTTAGGGGCGATGAGACAGGCAGAGTGGTTGGGGCGATCAGGTCAGTAGGTGAGTGGTTAGGGGTAATGAGGCAGGCAGGCAGAGTGGTTAGGGGCGATTAGGCAGACAGGCAGGAGAGTGGTTAGGGGTGATGAGACAGGCAGGCGAGTAGTTAGGGGCGATGAGTCAGGCAGGCAGAGTGGTTAGGGGTGATTAGACAGGCAAGGAGGAGCCAGCGGTTCCGGATTGCGAGAGGGTGCAGGCCAGGCTGAGGGACCCCACCCCCCATGCACGTATTTTGTGCACTGGGCCTCTAGTATAAAAATAAAGTTTCAAATCAAGCACACTTCAAGGTAATAAAGATTTTTATTGAATATAGACTATGAAGCTAACAAATTTTACTTCATGTTTATAAATCAAATTTTGGTTGGCATATTAGCAGTATTTCTTGAATTCTGTGTACATTTTTAATAGTTAACTAGAGGCCCAGTGCACGAAATTTGTGCATGGGAGGGGGGTCCCTCAGCCCAGCCTGCACCCTCTTGCAATCTAGGACCCTTTGGGGGATGTCCCACTGCCAGTTTAGGCCCGATCCCTGTGGCAGTCGACATCCCTCTCGCAATCCAGGACCACTGGCTCCTAACCACCCACCAGCCTGCCTGCCTGATTGCCCCTAACCACTCTGCCTGCCTGCCTCATCGCCCCTAACCACTTGCCTGCCTGCCTCATCACCCTTAACCACTTTGACTGCCTGTCTCATCTCCCCTAAGTATTCGCCTACCTGCCTGATCAACCCTAACTGCCTCTGCCTAGCTGCCTGATTGCCCCTAACCCCTCTGCCTGCCTGCCTGATCACCCTTAACCACTATGCCTGCCTACCTGATCACCCCTAACCACTCTGCCTAGATGCCTGATAGCCCTTAACCACTCTGCCTGCCTGCCTCATCGCCCCTAACTGCCTCTGCCTAGCTGCCTGATTGCCCCTAACTCCTCTGCCTGCCTGCCTGATCACCCCTAGCCACTCTGCCTGCCTTCCTGATCACCCCTAACTGCCTCTGCCTAGCTGCCTGATTGCCCCTAACTCCTCTGCCTGCCTGCCTGATCACCCCTAGCCACTCTGCCTGCCTTCC
The DNA here is from genome assembly GCF_000412655.1 of Myotis brandtii. NCBI lineage: Eukaryota > Metazoa > Chordata > Mammalia > Chiroptera > Vespertilionidae > Myotis > Myotis brandtii. The sequence continues at coordinate 258,392 of NW_005369591.1, read as the reverse complement.
TGATCACCCCTAACTGCCTCTGCCTAGCTGCCTGATAGCCCTTAACCACTCTGCCTGCCTGCCTCATCTCCCCTAACTACTTGCCTGCCTGCCTGATCGCCCGTAACCGCTTCTGCCTGCCTTCCTGATTGCCCCCTAACCTCTCTGCCTGCCTGCCTGATTGCCCCTAACTGCTTGCCTGCCTGCTTCATCTCCCCTAACCACCTCTGCCTCGGTCCCTGCTGCTGTGGCTTCATCCGGAAGGTCATCCAGAAGGACGTCCTGGAAGGTCGTTCATCTGCCCAGTCTAATTAGCATATTACAGTTTTATTATTATAGACTAGGGGCCCGGTGCACAAAAATTTGTGCACTGGGGAGGGGGTTCCCTCAGCCCAGCTTGCCCCCTATCACATACTGGGAGCCCTAGGGGATGTCCTACTACCTGCTCCCTGCTCCC
>NW_005369591.1:254482-257271 GCF_000412655.1 Myotis brandtii | reverse complement strand
ACCCAGGCCTAAAGCCTCAGTCTGTGGCTTGGAGCCGACATATGCAAATTAGCCGCCATCTTGTTTGTCAGTTAATTTGCATATACTCACTGATTAGACAATGAAAAGGGTAGCGGTCGTACGCTAATTACCATGTTTCTCTTTTATTAGTGTAGATTACTATGACTCCATAGCTATTTTTTCTAGAATGTTTCCTGAATAAGTGCCAATCAAGCTGAAGGAAAATGTTTAATCTATGACATTGTCTACGACCAATATAATTTTACCTCATTCATCATTTTCCTAAGCTGGAGCTTTTAAATGTAACCAAAGGACACAGTCCTAAGTTGTATAACTCATGGTGTAAAAGCATGGTTCTACTGCTACTAAGGTCTCATTGTTGATATCTCATTGCCAAAGTAGCAGAACACAGAACATGCTCAAATATAAAAGTCTAATCTAACACTGTTCTTAAGAGAATTCAGTTAGTCATTGGCTATATAACTGTATAATGTTTTCCTAGTGTATAGACCTTGAAATGAGCTACATCCCAGAGGGTGCACAAAACATTTGGAAGATAATACATTGGTCAAATTTCTACTCTGTGATATTTCTTTTGAAATATTATTTTGTAGATAGATATCAAGATACACATTTTAATCAGAATTTAAGATTTCTGTATGATATTGGGAATATATGTAAATATCATATAATAATTATTTGCCCAGAAACCAATTGGAAATTAAAACATTTATTTTCTGCTTCAGAGAAAAGTAAAAGGAAATATGGTACTCTCTGAATTAATGTCTCACCCATATAAAATATCCCTTATAATGTACTAATGTACATTAATTTAATGCTTTCATGGCCGAAACCCATTATGTATAGTAGTAGTTCTCAAACCTGCACATGCATCAGAATCATCTAGTGGGGGATTTGTAGATTGCTAAGACACACTCCCAGTGTTTTTGATTCCACACGTCCTGGATAAAATCCAAAATGTGCATTTCTAACAGGTTCTGAAATAATGTCTAGGCACCATACTTTGATTAAAGTTATAGGTAATAAAAGAACCATCTAAGTTTAGCTGGAACATATCTATTGGCATTTCCCCAAATAAAATGGCCAAGTAATGGGTGTGGGGTGAGAGAAAAAGAAAAAAAACGTCCTTGCCACGAAATATCTCCTTAGAAATCCATTCTAGAAAGTTGATTGAATCTATGAAAGCAAGATAGAAATTGTTCAGAAGAGTAGAGAATTAAGCATTGGATAATTTTTTACAAAAATTTCCTGTTTTAAAGAGTTTTTTCTTCATCCTTCACAAAAGTAACTAACATCTTTATGTCTTCTCTTTAATCTGTAAGTATGTAGAATCTAATAAACACAATAAATCAACGTGTGATCTTCCCAGTAAGTATTGGTCTTACAAACTGAAAACCCAATAGTTTGCTTGAATGATGATCCAAAATTCATCATGACTTCAAAGAGAAGGCATGCATAAATATGCAAATATTTTCAATTATTCCAAATACATGAAATCACAGGCAAATTGCATCTGCCATTCACAAGACATTACTCTTCCCCTTGTTTTTATCTGGTTTTAATCTTATTTTCCCTTATGGCACAACAGAATCCATGTCCAAATTGTGTAAACTATGTGATCTTGAAAATTTATAAACATAAAACCCATGTGATACTAATCTATTGCTAACAATTTCTCATTATAAGAAGTATGGGAAGTATTTCAAATTACTTACAGAAAAAAAAATGGTTAAATGACAATGCAGCCTTCTTTTACATCTGGAATAATATAATTTTAATAATTGTATGTCTTTTATTGGGAAAAGTAGACTTGGACATTTTTTGGAGATTTCAAAAATATAGTATCCCTAAAGCTTAATTATGTAACCAAAAATGTTAAGTGATATCTATAACAGCATCATGTGCTCCCTTCAAGGAAAAAAAAAATTGGAGAAAATAAACCTGATAAATATTTCTATAACTTTAAGAATTATATCATTGTGTAATATAGAAGATTCACTCTATTAACTCAAGTATTGATCCACATATTTATCAATTTGGCTATTATATAAAAACTAGAGAGAGACAAGATGGCGGCAGAATAGGCAGACGTGTCCCCAAGGCTTGTCCCAGAGCAAATAGAATGAGCAGCTGAAACGAATAACATCCACCCCAAATTGGCAAAGCAGACTCAGCTGGTGAGATAGTTTGCAGACGGGAAGGGCAGAGTTCCCCTGGAAAGGTAAAAACCAGGGTTCTAGGAAGGAAAGTTTGCCAGATCTCTGAGCCCAGAGGGTCAGAGGGAAACCATGCGGCATCCAGCCGCATCCCTTGGGACAGGCACAGCCTCTGATGGGAGAAAGGAGATCCGCAGGACTGTTGGTGCCAGGGGATTTAAGATCTGGGTTCCATAATTATGAAAGACTAAGCCCAGAGCGGGCAGTCTGAAGCACTGACCAGACCATGCAGTGCCGGTAAGAGAGGAGCTCACAGAGACTCAGTCTCCCCCGTTTCTGCGGCCGACGTTTATTTGTTTGTTTTCACTGAACCCTGTTCATAGGACATTCTGGATACAGACACACCCGTGCTGAGGAGCGGGAGAAGGTGCGGACAAGTGGAATCTGGGGAGAGGCTGGGGAGAGAAGGGGGTCCAGGAGAGGTGGCAGCAAGTTGAGTGCTGAGTCACGCCTGAGCCCAGGACCTGGGCAGCCATTTTCTCCTGAAGTTATAACCCCTCCCTCCAGCCCCCAGGCAAAGAATACAGCCACACCCAGATTCCACCCTGAATG
>NW_005369591.1:251259-253472 GCF_000412655.1 Myotis brandtii | reverse complement strand
GATGAGGGGCTGAGGGCTGTTTTCAGGCAGGCAAAGCCTGCAACTGAAGCTCCCAGTCTTTCCTTTTTTTCTTTTTTTATTCTGGGATTTATTTACCTTCTGTAATTGAAATTTTGTTGCGGCTCCAGCTCCGAGGCAGGCTGGCCGCCATCTTGGTTGGCAGTTAATTTGCATATCACCCTGATTAGCCAATGGGAAGCATAGCGGAGGTATGGTTAATTACAATGTTTGTCTATTATTAGATAGGATTAGATAGGATTATTATTTTGTTAGCTTTTTTTTGGCTATTTTCTTTGTTTTCCTTTTTTTGTTTGTTGCTCTTTTTTTGCTTTTTTCTTTGTTTTCCTTTTTTGTTTGTTGCTTTATTTTCTAAGTTTCACATTATTTTTTCATCCTTCAATTTAATTTTATTTTTACTTGCTATTTTCTATTTTTATACCATTTTTAAATCAATTTTTTTGGAAATATATTATTTTGTTCCCCTTCTTTCTCTTCTTATTCACTCATCCCTTTTCTACTTCCTCTATACTGAATTGAGGTCCTCCCCATATTTATCCAATTTTTAACCTTATTTCCTGTATATCAGCTCAGCCTCTACAGATTCTGCCCCCACCCTCTTTACTGAGTGTTTGGTGTTTGTATTTGTTTGGTTTATCCATTGGCTCTGTGGTGTTTTCTCCATAAATATATATTCTCCTTTTTCTTTTCTCTCCTATCTTTTTTGCTCTCTCTTAGATATCATTTGTGCTCTCTTTTCTTCTCCCCTAATTATCTTTTCTGAGGTGGTTGCTTCTATTGGGGTTATCAGTGCCATGAATACATTCATGTTTTGTTCCCTTTGGGTCATGTCTTGTTAAGGTGAATATTTTGGGATTAGTGTTCTACAGGCTATTTTCATCTTTCCTTTAGCATCCTTTGACTCTACCTCAACTTTACCTTTATGCCAAAACTCTCTTCCTCACTTTTCCCCTTTTGTTTTCCTGTTTCTCTTACCCTATTCCTGCTTTAGATTTTCCCTATTCATTATTTGTACCCCGTTAAAATTTCACCCTACTTATATATCTAATTTCCAATATCCTACTCTAAATCCATATACACCTCTCTCTCCTCTTTCTTCACTATCCAAAGTTTTTTTCTCTCTGTCGTTTTGTTGTTGTTTGCTTGATTGTTGAGTATATTGATTTTTTTATGCTTGTTTGTGAGATTGTTTTGCTTTTTATTTTTATTTTTCTGTTTGTTTTTTATCTGGTTATTTTTTTACTTCTGTATTCCCTCGCCTCACTTGATATTAGTTGTTGTTTGTAGATTACATTCATCTCCAGGGATCTATTGCTGGAATTTTTTGGGATTAGTGGCTGTTCTATTGGAGTTTTCTCCCCATAAAAATAGTTTCTTCCCCTCTTCTATTTCATTCTCTTTCTTTTCTCTATTACTTTTTTTTCCTTTTCCCAATTTCATTTTTGCACTCTTTTTTTTCTTTTTCTCTTTTTTCTTTTTATCTTATTTCTTCTTTACCCTCTAATTCTCTTTGCTCTGGTGGTCACCTTTATTTGGGGTTATTAGTATCGTGAATACATTTGTGTTCAGTGCCTTGTGCGTTGTGCCTTATTGTGTTGTATTTTGTGCCTTTAAATCAACGCAGCAGAGAGAGAACTACATAACCAAACACCTGGACAAGAGAGATCATTGGGAGAGAAAGAAACAGCCCGCATATGAAAGAAAAACAGGCATCACCAGAAAAGGAAGTAAACGAAATGGAGGCAAGCATCCTGTCAGAGAAAGAATTCAGAGAAATGGTCATAAGGTGGATGAAAAGAATGGAAGACAAATTCAACAATATGTGTAAGAACCAAGAGGAAATGAAGAAGAACCAAGAAGAAATGAAAAATGACATCACTGCTATAAAGAACTCAATAGAAAACATCAACAGTAGACTAGAAGAAGCAGAGCACCACATCAGTGAGCTAGAGGACAAGGTAGAAAAAAATTAAAAAGCAGGAGGAGAGCCTAATAGAAATTTGGGACAACACAAAACGAAAAAACATCCGCATAATAGGGGTGCCAGAAGGAGAGAAATCTGAGCAAGGAATAGAAAACCTGTTTGAAGAAATAATGACAGAAAAATTCCCTGATATAGAGAAGAAAAAACTCACACAAATCCAAGAAGCTCAGAGAGTCCCAAACAAAATGAACCCCAAAAGACCGACGCCAAG
>NW_005369591.1:234470-248186 GCF_000412655.1 Myotis brandtii | reverse complement strand
CCAAGAAATCTATGGCATTTCTTTACACCAATAGTGAACTTGCAGAAAGTGAGACTAAAAAAGCAATCCCATTTACCATCACACCAAAAAAATTAAGATATCTAGGAATAACTTAACTAAGGAGGTAAAAGACTTATATGCGAAAAACTACAGGACACTGAAAAAAGAGATGGAGGAAGACATAAACAGATGGAAGAACATACCGTGTTCATGGATTGGTAGAATCAACATCATCAAAATGTCCATACTACCCAAAGTAATCTATAGATTCAGTGCAATTCCCATTAAATTACCAACGGCATATTTCACAGATCTAGAATGAACTCTCCAAAAATTCATCTGGAATAAAAAAAGACCTCGAATACCTGCAGCAATCCTGAGAAAGAAGAACAAAGTAGGTGGGATCTCAATACCAGATATCAAGCTGAACTACAATGCCACCATTCTCAAAACAGCATGGTACTGGCACAAGAACAGACATATAGATCAATGAAATAGAATAGAGAACCCAGAAATCGAGCCAAACCACTATGCCCAATTAATATTTGACAAAGAAGGCAAGAGGATATAATGGAGTCAAGACAGTCTCTTCAATAAATGGTGTTGGGAAAATTGGACAGATATATGCAAAAAGATGAAAATAGACCACCAACTTACACCATACACAAAAATAAACTCAAACTCGATAAAAGACTTAAACATAAGACAGGAAACCATAAAAATACTAGAGGAATCCACAGGCAGCGAAATTGCAAACATACGCCGAAGGAATTTCTTCTGTGATACTGCTCCTAGGGCAATGGAAACTAAAGAGAAAATAAACAAATGGGACTACATCAAAATAAAAAGCTTTTGCTCAGCAAAGGAAACCATCAACAAAACAACAAGAAGGCCCAGTGAATGGGAGGACATATTTGCCAAAGATATCACCGATAAGGGTTTAATCTCCAACATTTACAGGGAACTCATGCAACTTAACAATAGGAAGATAAACAATCCAATCGAAAAATGGGCAATGGAGCTAGATAGACACTTTTCGAAAGAGTACATACAGAAGGCCGAAAGACATACGAAAACATGCTCAAAGTCACTAATTATACAAGAGATGCAAATCAAAACGACAATGGCTATCATCAACAAGCAACAAGTGTTGCAGAGGATTTGGAGAAAAAGGAACCCTTCTGCACTGCAGGTGGAAATGCAGACTGGTGCAGCCACTGTGGAGAACAGTATGGAGTTTCCTCAAAATCTAAAAATGGAACTCCCATTTGACCCAGTCATCCCACTTCTGGGAAAATATATCCCAAGAAACTAAAAGCACCAATCAGAAAGAACATATGCACCCCTATGCTCATAGCAGCACAATTTACCATAGCTATTTTTGGAAACAGCCTAAGTGCCCATCAGCAGATGAGTGGATTAAAAAACTGTGGTACATCTACACAATGGAATACTATGCTGCGGTAAAAAAAGAATGAACTCTTGCCATTTGCAACAGCATGGATGGAACTGGAGAGCATTATGCTAAGTGAAATAAGCCAGTCAGAGAAAGATAAATACATGCTCTCACTCATTTGTGGAATATAGAGAACAATATAGACTGATGAACAGGGACAAATCCAAAGACAGAGAAACAGCGATCAGACTATCAATCCCCAGAGGGAAAGTAGGGGAGGGTGGGGGTAAGGCGAAAAGATCAACTAAAGGACTTGTACGCATGCATATAAGCCAAACCAATGGACACGGACAACAGGGGGATGAGAGCATGAGTGTGAGGGGGGGAGGTTGGGGGTTAATGCGGGGATGAGGACACATTTGTAATACCCTAATCAATAAAGAAATTAAAAAAAAAACTAGAGGCAAGATGCACAAAATTCGTGCATTGAGGGGGAGGGATCCCTCAGCCCGGCCTGCAACCTCTTTTATTTTTTTAAAATATATTTTATTGGTTTTTTACAGAGAGGAGGGGAGAGGGATAGAGAGTTAGAAACATCAATGAAAGAGAAACACTGATCAGCTGCCTCCTGCACACTCCCTCCTGGGGATGTGCCTGCAACCAAGGTACATGCCCTTGACCAGAATCGAACCCTGGACCCTTCAGTCCGCAGGCCGACGCTCTATCCACTGAGCCAAACTGGTTTTGGCGGCCTGCATCTTCTTGCAGTCTGGGACCTCTCAGGGGATATCCTCATGATAGCTTATGCCCGATCCCTGACTTCTGGCTGTGTGGCGCTCCCGCTGTGGGAGCATACTGACCACCAGGGGGCAGCTTCCTCATTGAGCATCTGCCCCCTGGTGGTCAGTGCGCATCATAGCAACCGGTCATTCCACCAGTCTTTCCACCATTTGGTCGATTTGCATATTAGGGTTTTATTATATAGGCCAGTGGTCAGCAAACTGACAGTGCGATTGAAACTTTGTGGCCACACTCAAGGGGCCAAAGAGCCGCATGTGGCTCTCAATCCGCAGTTTGCCAACCACTGATCTAGGCTATTAAATTAGAAAATTACATTAAATAACATCTTTTTAGTTATACTAATATAAACATGAAAACTCTTTTTATTGTTGACACTATTACAGATGTCACCCATTTTTCCTTCCTTTACTGACCTCACTCTGTCCCATATTCAGCAGAAACCAGTATATCCCTCTAAGATCAAAAGGTAAAAGAGTGACCTTTACACGATTTGATATGTAAATAATATCCTTCTATAAGTATCTTCTATTAGACAACATTTACTTCATGTGATTTTCAATCAACTGTACAAACAGGAAGTGAGTATGTAAAATAAATTCCTCTATTCAAGGTAACAAAAATATTTCATTTACACTTTGTTTATCCATGGAAAGAAACTGAGCATGTCTTCTGCAGTTTTACTATAGGTCATCTGAAGGGCAGCCCCTGGATTCCTCTGATCCATGCATACTTTCCAAGGGCCAGAGAACAAGGCCTGTTTGATCTAGCACCTGCTGTGAGCCCATCATGTGGATACTGTTTCTGCAAATTTTTGCAAAACTGTGAATAGAGTCATATGTAAAGGGGGGGGGGAATTGCACAAGGAGCAATAGGAAAATCAGCAAGAAATAGACAAATACCATTAAGCACCACTGATCAATCATCTCAATATTACTTACCTCAATATGGTTACACTTGCAATAGGTCAGCAGTTGGCTCCAGGACTGATGGATGTTGTCTACATGTTTTATAGCTTAAAATGCCTTCATTTCTTTGACATGATTCAGATACACAGCAAGAAATAACCATATTTACTAATCTTTCATTTCTATAGACAGAGAGCCATAAGCAACTAAAAGTTGTACTAAGTAGAATAGTATCAGAGATTGGAAAGCATTTATGAAAAAAAAATTTTCTATCATTAATATAGTAAGAAATATGCTGTTCCATAAAGGAAAAGAGGATCTACATTTCTAAATGTATTTAATAAATGCCTTTGGGGGGAAAAAGAGAAATGCCTTTGGGGTTGAGGTTAATAGGACTAGTCACATCTCATAAAACATCAGTTGAAAGTGAACTAAAGTCTGAGTCAGCTGCTGCTGTAATATTTGTAAATTAATAAAATCTGCAGAATTTTGTTTTCTATTAACTTTAATAAACACTGTCCAAATTTAAGTGATTACAGGTACAAGAATGGTAAAAGAGCAACATCCTTGAGTCATTTTAGTTTCCCTCCTCATGTTCAGGCTGCCTGATTCAGATACCACCAACTTATGTGCACAGACCAGGTAACTAGAAACAGCATCTGACATAGAAGAGTAGAAAATGCCACCAAAAAGCTCAAAAACATTAACTCCTCTCCCAGTCTTCTCAGCAACATTTACTAAATTAGATCTGTCAGTGTTTGTTTTTTGAACCATTATAAAATGCCTCAGCAAAAACATCTCTGTTTTCTAAGAAGTCACAGTCTATGACAGAATGCTCCAAAGCATGTATGTAAATAGTGGTACAAGGAGGAACACTTGTGAGAACATTGCTGCAGAACAAGGTAATTTCCAGAGGAGACAGAATTTGTGCTGGGCCTTGAAGGGAGAAAGATTTCAAGTGGCAGAAATAGAGATTTGCTCATTTTATGAAGAGAAGTCATACTTAAACCACATCTTGTACATTTTTGTGTCCCATGGCATTGACTACAATGCCTTAATATAATAGGCATTCAGTATGTATTTCTGACTGAAAATATTTTTATACTGAAGAATTATATTAATGTATTCATGTACATCTTGGCCTGGCATGCTTAATCATGTTCTAATATTTATTGTAATTATATTACACAATACTTTCTGAGAGAGATAAAAGCTCTCCATACCATTTCTATATTTTCCAGTACATAAACATTTGCTCATGACAAATACAACCCAGAATTATGTGTTTCCACCCACATCTTTGCTAATTCAACTTTTATGCATCCTTGAAGACCCAGTTTAAACTTACCTCTTCCTGAAGCCAAGGCAGCAATCACTCTCTTATTTGAACTCCTTACATATATTTTTCTTTTTAAAAAAAAAATTAAATCTTTATTGCTGAAAGTATTACATATGTCCCCTTTTTTCCCCATTGACCTCTTCTAGCCTAGCCCTGCCCCTCACCCCAGGCCTTCACTACCCTACTGTCTGTGTCCATGATTTATTCATATATGCATACAAGTTCTCTGATTGATCTCTTCCTACACACCCAACCTCCACCACCTTCATTCATTCCTTATAATTGAGTCTTTAAAGTTAAGGAACCATACTTTAAATAGTATGGTTTATTTCTTTGTGCTTCATTTCTTACACAGAATAGTCATATGATAAATATCTTTGAATCTGTGCTAAAGTCCTATAATTAGTGGAGTTATTTTGTTTGGTTTGTTTACTTTCAGCTTGTTTATTAAGTATCTTTAAGTTTTCACTGCAAGACACTCAAACTGGAAGTAATAAATAGTGCAATATGGATATATTTAGTTATTATTTTTATTTACTAGAGGCCCAGTGCACAAAAATTCATGCACTGGAAGTGGGTCCTTCAACCCAGCCTGTGCCCTCTCAGGGAGTCCTCAGGGGATGTCCTACTGACAGTTTAGGCCTGCTCCCGCGGTGACCAGATGGGCAATCAGGGGATGGTGCCACTCCCATCACCCTGCCACTACACTGCCACTTCTGGGCCAATCAGGAGATGGTACTGCTCCCATCGCCCCGCCGAGGCCATTGCCTGGCCTCCCTCTGTGGGAAGCAACCAGATGGGCTGATCAGGGGACAGTGCCAGTCCCTCACCCCCATCACCCCTCTGCCACCACTGGTTGTTGCCCCCCACCCATCACCGTTCCCTCCCTCTGCCCACTGGCATGCACCTTGGCTGGCCTGGTGCCACCTGCTCACCAGCCCCACCCCCTGTCGACTGGGTGTTCCACTGTTTGATCTATTTGCATATTACACTTTTATTATATAGGATTGCCTTTTTATAACTAAATTTAAACTTAAATAAAAGTTACAAAATAATACACAGAGTGTCTGTATTCCCATCAACAGGTCCCCTAATGTTAACTTCTTATACAGTCTTACTACATTATTATAGTTAAGACATTAACATGGCACAGTATTATTAATTATACCAGAGATTCAATTAAATTTCAATAGTTGAGCCACTAATGATCTTTTTCTCTCTTGGGATCCTATCCAGGATCCCACATTGTATTCAGTTATTATTTCTCCTTAGTCTCCTTCAATCTCTAACAGTTAATCAGTTTTTGTCTTTCGTGAGCTTGACACTTTTCCTAAATACTAGTCAGTTATTCTATAGAGCATCTCTCAGTCTGGTTCTATTTGATGTTTTCTCATAATTAGAATGAGACTATTTACATGATGTCTTGCTTCCAAGAGGGAAGAGAGGAAGGTAACGGTCTGTCCTCTTAAAGTCTGTAGAACATTACTTCAGCTGCAAGGAATCAGGCTGGCCTAGATTCAAGGGGAGGGACCATAGATTCCAGCTCTGGATGTGAGGAACAGATTGACCTACAGCAATGGTAGTAAGAGATGGTGGCCATGTTGAAGATTATCTACCACAACTGGGTTTTCAAAAATATTTTAAAAACCAACTTAACAAGACAAGACAACTGATTTGCCTAAGTGCCCATCAGTAGATGAATGGATTAGAAAACTGTGGTACATCTACACAATGGAAGACTATGCTGCTGTAAAAAAAAAGGAATTCTTACCATTTGCAACAGCAACAGCATGGATGGAACTGGAGAGCATTATGCTAAGTGAAATAAGCCAGTCAATGAAAGAAAAATACCACATGATCTCACTCATTTGTGGATAATAAAGACCATTATCAATTGATGAACAAAAATAGATACAGAGGAAGAGCAGCATTGAACAGACTGTCAAACTACAGTGGGAAGGTCGGGGAGGGTTGGGGGGGAGGTAAGAGATCAACCGAAGGACTTGTATGCATGCATATAAGCATAACCAATGGACACAAGACACTGGGGGGTAAGGGAGGCCGGGGGAAGGTCAAGGGAGGGGGGGAAGGAGACCTATGTAATACTCTTTGTAATACTTTAAGCAATAAAACAATATTTTTTTAAAAAAGACAAAAAGTGGCTGAATAGATAAGAAAACATGACCCATATATATGCTGACTACAAGAGACCTGCCTCAGAACAAGGGACTCACACAGACTGAAAGTGAAGGGATGGAAAAATGTTTTTCAGGCAAATGGAAATGAAAAAAAAAAAAGCTGGAGTAGCAAAACTATATCTGACAAATTAGACCTCAAAGTGGAGGCAAAAACAAGAAATAAAGAAGGCCACTTCATAATACTAAAGGGAGCAATTCAACAAGAGTATATAACTCTGGTAAAAATATATGCACCCAATACAGGAGCACCCAAATCCATTAAAAAAAAAGAAACTTCTGGAAGATATCAAGGGGAAGATTGACAGCAATATACTCATAGGTTTAATCTCTAATATTTATAAGGAACTCATACATCTTAACAAAAGGAAGATAAACAATCCAATTTAAAAAATGGGCAAAGACCCTAAATATAGACTTTTCAAAAGTGGACATACAGAAGGCCAAGAGACATATGAAAACATGCTCAAAGTCACTAATCATCCAAGAGATGCAAATCAAAATGACAATGAGATATCACCTCACACCTGTCAGAATGGCTATCATCAACAAATCAACAAACAACAAGTGCTAGCAAGGATGTGGAGAAAAAGAAACCCTCATACATTGCTGGTGGGAATGCAGACTGGTGCAGCCACTGTGGAGAACAGTATGGAGTTTCCTCAAAAAATTAAAAATGGAACTGCCATTTGACCCAGTGATCCCACGTCTAGGAATATATCCCAAGAAACCAGAAACACCAATCAGGAAGGATATATGCACCCCTAAGATCATAGCAGCACAATTTACAATAGCTAATATTGGAATCAGCCTAAGTGCCCATCAGCAGATGAGTGGATTAAAAAACTGTGGTACATCTACACAATGGAAACTATGCTGCTGTAAAAAGAAAGAACTCATACCATTCGCAATAGCATGGATGGACCTGGTGAGCATTACTCTAAGTGAAATAAGCCAATTGGAGAAAGTTAAATATCACATGATCTCACTCATTTGTGGAATATAATGAACAACATAAACTGATGAAAAAAATAGACCCAGAGACAGAGAAGCATTGCACAGACAGTTAAACCTCAGAAGGAAGGCAGGGGAGGGTAGTGGTAGGGGGTAAGAGATCAATCAAAGGAGTTGTATGCATGCATATATGCATAACCAATGGACACTGACACCAGGGTGTTGAGGGCATGTGCTGGGGGATGGGAGGGCTGGAGAGAGGTCAATGGGGAAAAAGGAGACATATGTAATACTTTAAACAATAAAGATTTAAAAAAACGATTAAAATCATATCTGTTAACCTCTTAGATCACAATAACATAAAATTAGAAGTCAACTACAATAAAAACAATCAACCCCATGGAGCCAAAATAGCATGCCATTAAACAATGAATGGGTTGCCAAAGAGATTAAAGAAGAAATAAAAACTATTGTGGATACAAATGAAAATGAGCACACAACAATCCAAAACCTATGGGACTCAGTGAAAGCATTTCTAAGTGGGAAGTTCATAGCACTACAGGCCTACTTCAAAAAACAAGAAAAACTGGTAATAGGTTATCTAATCCTACAACTTAAAGAATTAGAAAGAGAACAAAAAGAAAAGCCAAGATTCGGTAGAAAGAAGGAAATAAATGACATAGAGACCAAAAAAAAAAAATCACTAAAACTAAGAACTAGTTCTTTGAAAGGATAAACAAGATTGACGAACCTCTAGCCAGGCTCACCAAGAAGCAAAGAGAGAGGATTCAAATAAACAAAAAGAGAAACAAAAAGGTGAAGTAAAAATTGACCCCACAGAAATACAAAGAAAGGTAAAAAAAAAATAGTATGAATATCTTTTCTAACAAGCTGGACAACTTTGAAAAAATGGACATATTCCTAGAAGAATACAATTTTCCAAAACTCTATCAGAAAGAATCAGAAAAGCTGAATAGGCCGATAACTACTGATGAAACTGAAGAGATAAAAAAAATAAAAATTCCCAGCAAACAAAAGGCCTGGTCCGGACAGCTTCACATGGGCGTTTTACCAAACAATCAAAGAAGAACTAACACCTATCCTCCTCAAACTATTTAAAAAAATTCAAGAGGATGGAAGACTTCTAAGCTCTTTCTATGAGGCCAGCATTATCCTATTCCCAAAACCAGATAAAGACATGACAAAGGAAGATAATTACAGGTCAATATCTCTGATGACAATAGATGCTAAAATTCTCAACAAAATTTTAGCAAATTGGATCCAGCTATATATTTAAAAAGTTCATACACCATGACCAAGTGGGATTTATTTCCAGGATGCAAGGCTGGTACAATATCTGCAAATCAATAAACATGATACAGCACACTAACAGATTGCAAAACAAAAATTACATGATCATATCAATTGATGCAGACAAAGAATTGCACAAAATTCAATACCCATTTTGGTAAAAACTCTCAACAAAGTGCAAATAAAGTAATCATACCTCAACATAATAAGGCCATATCTGAGAAACTCACAGTTTCTCATCATACTCAATGGGCAAAAACTAAAACCATTTCCCCTAAGAACAGGACCAAGACAGGGATGCTCACTTTCACCACTCCTGTTTGATATAGTACTGGAAGTGCTAGCCATAGCCATCAGACCAAAAGAAATAAAAGGCATCCAAATTGGAAAGGAGGCAGTAAAATGTCATTATTGCAAATGACATGATACTGTACATAGAAAACCCTAAAGACTCCATCAAAAAAATACTTAATTTAATAAATGAATTCAACAATGTAGCAGAATATAAAATTAACACCCAGGAATCTGTCATATTTATACACCAATAATGAACTACCAGAAAGAGAAACTAAAAAAAAAGAACCCACTTACTATTGCAACAACAACAAAAAAAATAAGTTACTTAGAGATAAACTTAACCAAGGAGGTAAAAGACCTGTTTTCAAAAAACTACCAGACATTGAAAAAAGAGATTGATGAATATAAGAACAAGTGGAAAACATACCATGCTCATGGATTTGTAGAATCGAATGAACAACATAAACAACATCATTAAAATGCCCATACAACCCAAAGCAATCTATAGATTCAATGTAATTCCTATTAAAATATCAATAGCATATTTCACAGACCTAGAATAAACTCTCATAAATGTATATGAAATTAAAAAAAGTCCCTGAATATTTGCAGCAATCTCAAGAAAGAACAAAGTGGAGGGATCACAATACCAGATATCAAGTTATACTATAAAGTCACTTTATTACAAACAGCCTGGTATGGGCACAAGAATAGGCATACAGATCAATGGAATAGAACAGAGAACCCAGAAATTGTCCCAAGCCATTATGCTCAATTAATATTTGACAAAGGAAGCAAGAGCATACAATGAAGTTAAGACAGTCTCTTCAATAAATGGTGTAGGGAAAATTGGACAAGTACATGCAAAAAAAAAAATGAAACTAGACCACCAACTTACACCATACACAAGAATAAACACAAAATGGATAAAAAAAACTTACATGTAAGATGTGAAACCATAAAAATCGTAGAAAAAACCATAGGCAGCAAAATTTCAGGCATCTCTCATAGCAATATCTTCACTGATACATCTCTAGGACAATGGAAACTAAGCAGAATATAAACAAATGGGACTACATCTAAATAAAAAGCTTCAGCACAGCAAAAGCATTCAACAACAAAATAACAAGAGAGCCCACTGTATGGGAGAACATATTTGCCAATTATATATCCAATAAGGGGTTAATCTCCAAACTTTACAGGGAACTCATACATCTTAACAAAAGGAATAAAAACAATCCAATGAAAAAATGGGCAAAGAAAATAGAACCAGAGTTATAGAAGTATCGAATAGACTGTCTAACCTATAAGAAAAGGTG
Source organism: Myotis brandtii (assembly GCF_000412655.1). Taxonomy (NCBI): domain Eukaryota; kingdom Metazoa; phylum Chordata; class Mammalia; order Chiroptera; family Vespertilionidae; genus Myotis; species Myotis brandtii. Next base: position 237,669 of record NW_005369591.1, on the reverse strand, counting down.
GGGGGTAAGAGGGTAAAAGATCTACCAAAGCACTTGTATGCATGCATATGAGCATAACCAATGGACACAGAGGGGGAAACAGGGAGCGCATGTGCTGGGAGTTGGGGGAGGCCAAGGAGAGATCAGTGGGGGAAAAAGGAGACTTATGTAATACATTAAACAATAAAGAATTTTTTTAAAAATGGGCAAAGGACCTAAATAGACACTTTTCCAAAATAGACATACAGAAGGCCAAAACGCATATGAAAAAGTCAGCAATCATCTCAGAGATGCAAATCAAGACAAAAATGAGGTACCACTTCCCACCTGTCAGAAAGACTATCCTATATAATAAAGAGATAATATTCAAATGGTTGTCACACCCTCATGCCATCACACCTTAACAGCTCAGACACTCAACACTGGGGAGAGAGGAATGAGGAGCAGCCAGGCACAAATGAGCTCATGAGAGAGGAATGGGAACCAGCCAGACTGTGGCCAAGGAGAGAGACAAGCCACCTGCCCCTCGGTCCTGGGCACCAGTGGCTGCACCTGTGCCTGCGGCCCAGAAGAGGGACAAGCTGCATGCCCCATGGTCCCAGGGGCCAGCGGATAGAACAGGGACAAGCCACCCGCCCCACGGTCCCGGGTGCCAGTGGCTGCACCAGTGTCTGTGGCCAGGGAGAGGGACAAGCCATCCACCCCATGGTTTTGGGTGCCTGCGGTTGCAGTCCGGGTGAAGACGGCCTGGTTTCTGGGTGCCTGCAGCTGGCCAGAGGGAGGGAAGCCTGGGTCCCAGGTGCCTGCAACTGGCCAGAGGAGGGAATCCTGAGTCCCGGGTGTGGGGCAAAGTAGAGGCGGTTAGGGCAATCAGGCCAGTAGGGGAGCAGTTAGGGGTGATCAGGCTGGTAGGGGAGCAGTTAGGGTCAATCAGGCAGGCAGGCAGGTGAGCAGTTAGGAGCCAGCAGTCCTGGATTGAGAGAGGCAGTCGGACATCCCCCGAGGGTTCCTGGATTGGAGTGGGTGCAGGCTGGGCTGAGGGACCCCCCCCTCCCTGTGCATGAATTTCATGCACCAGGCCTCTAGTTATCAAGAAATCAACAAAAGATAGGTGTTAGTGAGGATGTGGAGAAAAGAGAACCCTAGTAGGGAATGCAGACTGATGCAGCCTCTGTGGAAAATAGTATGAATTTTTCTCAAAAAATTAAAAATGGACCCCCATTTGACCCAGTGATCCCACTTCTAGGCATATATCCTAAGAAATCAGAAACACCAATCATATGCACCCCTATGTCATAGCAACACAATTTACAGTAGCTAAGATTTAGAAACACCTAAAGTGCCCATCAGTAAATAAGTGGATTTAAAAAATAAAACAGTGGTACATCTACACAATGGAATACTATGCTGCTGTAAAAAAGAAAGAACTTTATCATTTGCAACAGAATGGATGTAACTGGAGATCATTACTCTAAGTGAAATAAGCCATTCTGAGAAAGATAAGTATCACTTAATCTCACTCATATGTGGAATCTAATGACTAACATAAACTGATGAACAAAAATAGATGCAGAGACATAGAAGCATCGAATAGACTGTCAAACCTCAGAGGGAAGGCTGGGGAGGGTGGGGGGGAAGAGATCAACCAATAAACTTGTATGCTTATGTGCATAACCCATGGACACAGACAATAGGGTGGTGAAAGGCCATGGGTGGGAGGCAGGGGTGGTCTAGGAGAGACCAATGGGGGAAAAGGGAGACATATGCAATACTTTCAACAATAAAGATCTTTAAAAAAAAAAGAGATTCATTAAAGAAAATCCAAATAACTGAGATATTTACTGTACTCATTTGAAGTAGAACTCAAGTAATATTACAAATATATGAATAATAAAATGGCTATAAATACATATCTATCCACAATTAAATCTAAAAATCAAAATAGGAGAGACAAAATGTTGGCGGAATAGATGGGCATGTCCTGAGCCTTGTCCCAGAGCAAATAGAATGAGCAGCTGAAACAAATAAAATACAACCCGAATTGGTGAAGGAGACTCAGCTGGGAGACAATTTGCAGCCGGGAAGGACAGAAGATCCCTGAAGAAAGGTAAAATTAAGTATCTGGGCAGGAGGGTCTGCCAGAGGACTCTGAGCCCAGAGGGTCAGAGGGAATCCTCACAGCACTGCATGGCACCAAACCGCATCCCCTGGGACAGGCACAGAATCAGACTCTGGAAAGAAGGTCTGCAGAACTGCTGGATGGCAGGGGATTTTAGATCGGGGTCCACAGTCAGAAAAGGTTGGACCCAGAGAGGGCAGCTGAAGGGCTGGCCAGACCACACAGTGCTGGCAGGAGAGGATTGTGCAGAGATGGAGACTTTCCCCTCTATGTGGCCTGTGCCTTTATTCATTGAACCTAGTTCATAGGACCTTTAGGATACAGACACTTACCCATGGCTGAGGTGCGGGAGAAGGTGCGGACTTGTAGAATCTGGGGAGAGGAAGGGGTCCAGGAGAAGTGGCAGCGAGTCTGGTGCTGAGTCATACATGAGCTAGGGACCTGGGCAGCCATTTTGTCCTGAAGAGATAGTCCCTCCCTCCAGTATCCAGGAAACCAATACAGCCACACCCAGATTCCACCCTGAACGGTACAAAGGATTAAAAAAAAATCTAAATAGTCCCTGAGAGTCCAAAAGGATTGTCCTAAAGAGAGGCCTTCAGTCCAAGCAACAGGAACTTGAGAAAAAGTACAGTATAGAAGACTGGGATCTTAAGACAGCCAAAGAAACAACACTTCACTTTTTCATTTTTATTTTTATTTTTTATTATTATTTTGTATTCTCTTTTCTTCTTCTCTTTTTTTGTTTTCCTGTTTTAGTTTGTTGCTTTATTTTCTATTTCTTTTCACATTATTTTTCCATCACTCTATTTTATTTTATTTTTCTTTGCTATTTCTATACAATTTTTAAATCAATTTTTTTTTTGTAAATGTATTATTATTATTATTATTATTACTACTACTACTAGAGGCCCGGTGCACGAAATTCATGCACTGGGGTGTGGGGGTCCCTCAGCCCAGCCTGCCTATTCTCACAGTCGAGGAGCCCTCAGTGGATGTCCTACTGATGGACACAGTCTGGCAGCAGAGGTTCGGAGCAGGCGCCCCGTGTGTGTGTGTGTGTGTGTGTGTGTGTGTGTGTGTGTGTGTGTGTGTTTGTGT
>NW_005369591.1:229116-234429 GCF_000412655.1 Myotis brandtii | reverse complement strand
GTGTGTTTGTGTGTGTGTGTGTGTGTGTGTGTGTGTGTGTCCCTGCTGGGGGCCTGCCACTAGCAGTGTCGGAGGCTCGGAACAGGTGCCCCGTGTGTGTGTGTGTGTCCGCTGGGGGCCTGCCCCCAGCCACACCGCAGAGGCTTGGAACAGGCGCCCCTCTGTATTGATCTCTCAGGCTCTTGGCCTCACTTGTGTGTTATTCTCTCCCTTGAGCTGTGGCCAGGGCAGGGTGCTGCCTGCGGGCCATGCTTGCCTGCTCGTGGGCTGCCGAGGCAATGCCTGTTGGGCTCAGGTTGCCAGGGTGATGCCGCCAGCATCCTCCCCAGCCACTATGGGGGCCGCCATATTTGTCATGGAGTAACGGTTACTTTGCATATTACTCTTTTATTAGATAGGATTATTTTCTTCTTGTTCTCTTTCTTCTTAGCCACCCATCCCCTTTCTACTTCCTCTATACTGAACTGAAGTCCTCCTCATATTCATCCCAATTATTAACCTTATTTTCTATATATAAGCTCAGCCTCTACAGATTCTGCCCCCCACCCTCTTTGCTGGGGGTTTGGTGTTTGTAATTTTTTTTTTTTGGTTTATCAATTGGTTCTGTGGTGATTATATATATTTTTTTTTCTCCTTTTTCTTCCTTTATCTTTTCCTCTTAACCTTTTCTCTCTCTTTGATATCATTTATGCTCTCTTTTCTCTCCCCTAATTCTCTTTCCTCAGGTGGTCACTTATAGTGGGGTTATTGATGTGTGAGTACATTCATGCTTTGTTCCCTTTGTGTTGTCGAGGTGAATTTTATCCTGCCTGGCCAGGTGCTAGAGAGCGAGCCTCCTAACCAGACACCTGGGGGGGAAACTCCATCCACGAATGGGTCAATATCACCCCAGACCCAACTACAGAGGAAGGAAGAAGGCAGCAGTGTGGGAGAGAGTGTGAGTGAGAGAGGGAGCAAAAGAGGAGTGTGTGGTCATGTGGTTTGTGTGTGTGTGTATGTGAGTGAGGAACAGTTAGATCCTGCAGGACCTTTGGGGGCAGGCTAACCAGGCTCGCCTAACTAGGCAGCCTCTGCTACCATTGTAAACAGTACTCAGAGGCCTAGACTTTTTGAAGGGGAGAGCTGATGTAACTGAGAGCCCAGCCTCACCTCCACCCAGGGTGCCCTCAGATAACACCTGGGACTCTACAGCCACCCTGGCCAGGGACCTGCAACCTTGGCTGTGATCCCATGGTCAATGAACCTCCAGCCACCTTGGGCACAGGCTCCTATGAGTTCTGAAACATGCTACCCTCTTATCAGCCCAATGCTTTAGCCCAGGGCATTGCAACCACATGAGCAGCAGACACATAAGCATCCCACTCCTGTCCAAGGATCAGCAGCCCTGCAAGCAGCCTACCCCAGGCCTAAGAGCAGCAGCCTCACGAGGCCTGCCCCTGTCCAAGGAGCAGCAGCTGTGTGAGCGGCCCACTCCCACATCTGAAGAGCAGCATCTGCACGAGCAGCCTGCCCCCAATTGAGGAGCAGCAGCTCCACGCAGCCTGCCCCTGTCCAAGGAGCTGCAGCAGCACACAAGTTGCACCCTGCACCTGTCTGAGAAGCAGCAGCTGTGTGAGCAACTTGTCCCTATCTGAGGAGCAGCAGCCACATGAGCAGCCTGCCTCCATCTGAGGAGCAGCAGCCACACAAGCAGACTTCCCATGTAGAGGAGTGGCAGCCTTGCACAGAATTCACTGGTCCAAGGAGCAGCAGCCACATGCAGCCTGCACCTGTTCAACAAGCAACAGCTGGGTGAGCAGCCCACCTCCCATCCAAGGAGCAGCAGCCGCATGTGCAGCTCACTCCCGCCCAAGAAGCAGCAGCCTCACAAGAAGCCCGTCCCCAATCTGAGAAGCAGCAGCTGAGTGAGCATCCCACACCCATATAAGGAGCAGTAGCACTGTAAGCAGCCTGCTGCTGTCCAAGGAGCAGCAGCTTCACGAGCAGCCCACCCCATCTGAGGAACTGCTGCAATGTGCAGCCAGCCCCCATCCAAGGAGCAGCAGCCATGTAAGCAGTCCGCTCCCGTCCAAGGAGCAGAAGCCACATGAAGAGTCCACCTCTGTTCACGGAAAAGCAGCTGCGCTCAGCCCACCTCCACGCAAGGAGAAGCAGCCTCGTGATCAGCCCAGCCCTGTCCAAGGATCAGCAGTGGTGCAGGCAGCCTCCCCACTAGTAGGAGGAGACACCACTGCTGCGAACAGCACCAACTGGAGGAGCAGTTGATAACTGAGGAGCAGCCACTCAAGTGACCACCAGAGGAGGAACCACAGCCCGAGGAGACACTGCCACCCAAGAGCAGCCCCTGCATGACTCAACATCTAGATCAGTGTGACCAAAAATGGGTAAACAAAGAAACCCCCAAATGAAAGAAAGGAGGTATTGCCAGAAAGGCAGCTAAGTGAAACAGAGGCATGCAATAAGTCAGAAAAAGAATTCAGAAAAAGGGTTCTACAGTTCATAAACTGAATGGAGGTAAAAATCAACAATTTATGGATGAAAAAATCAATAACTTATGTAAGAATCAAGAAGAAATTAAGAGTGATATAGCTGCAATAAAAACCACCATGGAAAGCTTCAACAGTAGACTACCAGAAAGGGGGACCAAATTAGCGAATTAAAAGACAGAGAAGCAAAACACACCCAAAATGAACTGCAATTGGAGAAAAAATTAAAAGACAGGAGGAGAGCCTAAGGGAGCTATGGGACAACATGAAACAAAGCAACATACGAATAATTTAGGTACAGAACAACAGGAAGAGGAACAAGGGTTAGAAAACCTATTTGAAGAAAAAATGTCAGAAAACTTCCCTGAGGTGGGGAAGAAAAAAGTCACATAAGCACAGAGAGTCCCAAACAAGATGTATCCAAAAAGACCCACACCAAGACACATCATAATTACCATGGCAAATGTTCGGGTCAAAGAGAGAATCTTAAGGGTGCAAGAAAGAGACAGAAAGTTACATACAAAGAATATCCCATTAGATTATCAAATGACTTCTCAACAGAAACACATCAGGCCAGGAAAGAATGGACGGAAATTTAACAAAGTGATGCAAAGCAAGGGACTGAATCCAAGAATACTCTATCCTGCAAGGCTATCATTCAAAATTGAAGGGGAAATAAGAAGCATCACAAACAAAAAAAAGGCTAAGGGAGTTTATCACCACCAAACCAGCAATGCAAGAAATGCTAAAGGGACTGGTGTAAAAAGGAGAAATAAAAAGCTAAGAAAGAAAACAGGCACAAAAAATAAAAATGGCTTCAAACAAGTACCCTTCAGTAATAATTTTAAACATAAATAGACTAAATGCTACAATCAAAAGACATCGAGTGGCTGAATGGATAAAAAAAAACAACAAAAAACATGACCCATATATATGCTATCTACAAGAGACCCACCTGAAAATAAGGGACTCACTCAGACTGAAAGTGAAGGGATGGAAAAATATCTTTCAGGCAAATGGTAATGAAGAAAAAGTTGCAGTAGCAATACTTATATGAGACAAAATAGACCTCAAAGTAAAGGCCATAACAAGAGATGAGGAAGGCCATATCATAATACTAAAGGGATCAATATAACAAGAGGATAAAACCCTGATAATCATATATGCACCCAATTCAGGAGCACACAAATACATAAAAAAAAATTCCTGCAAGATATCAAGGGAGAAATCCACAACAAAACAATTATAGTAGGGGACTTTAATACACCACATACATCACTGGATAAATCCTCTAGACAAAAAATCAGCAAAGAAACAGCAATCCTAAATGACTCACTAGGTCAGATGGACTTAATTGACATCTTCAGAACATTTCACCCCAAAGCCACGGAATACACATTCTTCTCAAGTGCACATGGGACCTTTTAAAAAATAGACTATATATTGGGTCACAAGCAAAGTCTTCCAAAATTCAAGAAATTGAAATCACATCAAGCATTTTCTCATACCACAATGGCATAATACTAGAAATAAATTACAAAAAATAAAGATCCAAAACATTGAAACACTTGGAAACTGAAAAGCATGCTATTAAACAATGATTGGGTTACCAAAGAGATCAAAGAAGAAATTAAAAACATCCTGGAAACTAATGACAATAAAAACACAACAATCCAAAATGTATGGGACACAATGAAAGCAGACCTGAGAGGGAAGTTTATAGTTCTACAGGCCTACATCAAAAAAGAAAAAAAAATGGTGATAAATCATCTAACTCTACAACTCAAAGAATTAGAAAGAGAGCAACAAGAAAAGCCCAGAGTAAGCAGAAGGAAGGAGATAATAAAGATCAGAGCATAAAGGAATGACATGGAGACCAAAAAATCAATACAGAAGATCAATGAAACCAAGAGCTGGTTCTTTGAAAGGATAAACAAGATTGATGAACCTCTAGCCAGGCTCACCAAGAAGAAAAGAGAGAGGAGCCAAATAAAAAAAAATCAGAAATGAAAGAGGCGAAATAACAACACACCGCACAGAAAGACAAAGAATGTTAATAATTACTATGGACAACTCTATTCTAACAAACTAGACAACCTGGAGGAAATGGAAATACTCCTAGAAAAATAAAACCTTCCAAAACTTAATCAGGATGATTTCAAAAATCTCAATTGGCCGATAACTATGGAAGAAATTGAAGCAGTCATCAAAAAGCTTCCAGCAAACAAAAACCCAGGGCCAGACGGCTTCACAGGGGAGTTTTAGATAACATTCAAGGAAGAACTAAAACATATCCTCCTCAGACTATTCCAAAAAATTCAAGAGGAAGGCACACTTCCACACTCTTTCTATGAAGCCAGCATCACGATAATACCAAAACCAGATAAAGACAACACAATGAAAGAGAATCATAGGTCAACATCCCTCATGAACATAGATGCCAAAATCCTCAACAAAATTTCTAGAAAATTGGATCCAGCAATACATCAGAAAGATCATACACCATGAGCAAGTAGGATTTATCCCGGGGATGCAAGGATGGTACAATATCCGCAAATCAATAAACATAATACATCACATTAACAAATTGAGTGGTAAAAACCACATAGTCATATCAATTGGTGCAGAAAAAGCATTTGACAAAATTCAACACCCTTGCTTGATAAAAACTCTCAGCAAGGTTAGAATAGAAGGATCATACCTCAACATAATAAAAACCATATATGACAAACCCACAGCCAACATCATACTCAATGGGCAAAAACTAAAACCATTTCCTCTAAGAACAGGAACAAGACAGGGATGCCCACTCTCACCACTCCTGTTC
>NW_005369591.1:216400-229081 GCF_000412655.1 Myotis brandtii | reverse complement strand
AAGAAGAAATAAAAGGCATCCAAATTGGAAAAGAAGAAGTAAAACTGTCCTTATTCACAGATGACCTGATACTGTACATAGAAAACCCTAAAGACTCCATCAAAAAATTATTAGACTTAATAAATAAATTTGGCAATGTAGCAGGATACAAAATTAATGGCAAAAAATCTTTGGCATTTCTACATACCAATAATTAATTTACAGAAATAGAGACCAAAAAAGCAATACCATTTACCATCACTCCAAAAAAATTAAGATACCGAGGAATAAACTTGACTAAGGAGATAAAAGACCTGTACGCGGAAAACTACAGGACGGTGAAAAAGGAGATAGAGGAAGACATAAACAGATGGAGGAACATACCGTGTTCATGGATTGGTAGAATAAACATCATAAAGATGTCCATACTACCCAAAGCAAGCTATAGATTCAATGCACTCCCCATTAAAATACCATTGGAATATTTCACAGACCTAGAACAAACTTTTCAAAAATCCATCTGAAATAAAAAAAGACCCCGAATAGCTGCAGCAGTCCTGAGAAAGAAGAACAAAGTAGGTGGGATCTCAATACCAGATATCAAGCTGTATTACAAAGCCACTGTTCTCAAAACTGCCTGGTACTGGCACAAGAACAGACATATAGATCAATGGAATAGAATAGAGAGCCCAGAAATCAGCCCCAACCAATACGCTCAATTAATATTTGACAAAGGAGGCAAGAACATACAATGGAGTCAAGACAGTCTCTTCAATAAATGGTGCTGGGAAAATTGGACAGATACATGCAAGAAAATGAAACTAGACCACCAACTTACACCATACACAAAAATAAACTCAAAATGGATAAAGGACTTAAATATACGACAGGAAACCATAAAAATACTAGAAGAATCCAAAGGCAACAAAATCTCAGACATATGCCGAAGCAATTTCTTCACCGATACAGATCCGAGGGCATTGGAAACTAAAGAGAAAATAAACAAATGGGACTACATCAAAATAAAAAGCTTTTACACAGCAAAGGAAACCATCAACAAAACAAGATATCCCACTGCATGGGAGAACATATTTGCAAATGTTATCACTGATAAGAGTTTAATCTCCAACATTTACAGGGAACTCATACAACTTAACAAAAGGAAGATAATCAACCCAATCAAAAAATGGCAACAGACCTAAATAGATACTTTTCGAAGGAAGACAGAAGAAAGGCCAAGAGACATATGAAAACATGCTCAAAGTCACTAATCATCCGAGAGATGCAAAACAAAATGACAATGTGGTACCACCTCACACCTGTCAGAATGGCTATCATCAACAAATCAACAAACAACAAGTGCTGGCAAGGATGTGGAGAAAAAGGAACCCTCTTGCACTGCTGGTGGGAATGCAGACTGGTGCAGCCACTGTGGAGAACAGTATGGAGTTTCCTCAAAAAACTAAAAATGGAACGAACTCCCATTTGACCCACTGATTCCACTTCTAGGAATATATCCCAAGAAACCAGAAACACCAATTAGAAAAGATATATGCACCCCTAAGTTCATAGCAGCACAATTCACCATAGCTAAGATTGGAAACAGCCTAAGTGCCCATCAGTAGATGAGTGGATTAAAAAACTGTAGTACATGTACACAATGGAATACTATTCTGCGGTAAGAAAGAAGGAGTTCTTACCATTTGCAACATCATGGATGGAACTGGAGAGCATTATGCTAAGTGAAATAAGCCAGTCAGAGAAAGATAAATATCACATGATCTGACTCATTTATGGAATATAATGAACAACATAAACTGATAAACAAAAACAGATCCAAAGACAGAGAAGCATCAATCAAACCGTCAAACCTCAGAGGGAAGGTAAGGGAGGGTGGGGGTGAGGGGGAGAGATCAACCAAAGGAGTTATATGCAGGCATATAGGCCTAACCAATGGACACAGACAACAGGGGGGTGAGGGCATGAGTGGGGTGGATGGGAGGTAATGTTGGGATAAGGCCACATATATAATAACTTAATCAATAAAGAAATTTAAAAATAAATAAATAAAAACATATTTTTCCTGAAAAAAAAAGAATGTATATTTGACTATGGAAAAAATAAAAATATATAAAAATAAACTAACAAGGAATTTAATAAATAAAATAAACTGATGAATAAAATACAACCAAGGGCTTGGGAACATGGAACACATTTATGAATCTCAGAGGGAAGGGGGGGTGGGAAGAGATTAACCAAAGATCTTATATGCGTATGTGCATTACCTATTGACACAGAGAACAGTATGGTGAAGGCCTGGAGTGGGGTGAGGTTGGGTGGAGGTCGGACACGTTTGGAGATTCGGGATCTCTGTAATACTATCAACAATTTTAAAAAGAATCAACCAATGAATGTAGAAGTAAGTGGAACAAGAACAAAAGAGAAGGAAAATCATCTAATTTCTAGGCTTTTAAAAAGAATTTTAATAAAATGGCATATTTAATGCTTATCACAATTTCTAAGACCTAATAAACATTCAGTAGATGGCAGCTGAAGCAATCAATTGGTCTTTGTGTCTTCTCTTTCTTTTCTGGCCCACAGATATCTCCTCAATAAAGAATGGCATAAAACTTAGGAAATCATTAAAGGCTTCTAGATTTCTAATAATGATTTTATATTCTTTGGACATACAACCATGTGAACTTTGAAGTACAACTTTCCAAACCCTTTTGTGCCACTCTCACTGATCATCCTGAATTCATGCCAGAAGAAAAAGAAATGATTTCTCCTTAGAAGTGGAGACACATAGAACAGAAATTAAAAACAGAAAATAAATTTACTGCCTTATGTAAAGGGGAAGAAGTAGAATGGAAACCGTCCTATACCATTTTTCAATCCCTAACCAGGCCCAGTTCCAAAAGAGACAAATGTTCCTGGAGTGATCAGGTTAGTAACACAGAAACAGATGGAAAGGAAGGGGAAACTGTTCCTGAAGACAGGTTATTACACATATTTGCATGATGATTACTCATGTGTTTTGTCTTGTTTTAAATATGCACTACAGCATCTCTAAGCTCTCTGCTAATCCTTTTTTAAATTCTTTTAGTTTGTTTATGTTTTAAGAGTGAGTACAGTAAATTGTTTGAAAGAGTGATCTTTATTGATTGAGGCAGCCCTTCCAGGTATTCTGAATATAAGATTTATGGGCACTCAGGTCCCTTTTACATGACTCTACAAAGGTTTCTCCATTTCAATTCCAGGTGTTCACATCCTGTTTCAAGAGATACGCTATGGAGCTGATCACATGCAGGAGAGTCTGTTTCAGTCTTATTTATTAGGAAAATTATCTTTCAGAGTCTAGGCATGAGAGAGAAGACTCCAGAGCCTTGTGACCACGATAAATGTGATCTTCCTCTGCATTCAACCTTCCTCATTCCTTTCATCAATTCATTATTGCTTTAATTTTACAAATAAGAAAGAGATTTCAAAGCTTAATTTTCAAAGGAATGATGGTCAAATATCTTTTTAGTGCAATTTCACATTAATTTTGGAATTTCATTTTTCTTCAGTGTAGTAAAACTTATTTTAGGTGCCTGATCTTGCTATTCACAAATATCATCTTTTCTTTTGTCCTGTAATATTGCAAATAATGTGACATCATTTGACCTAGCGGCTAGGTCCTAGCCAACAAAAAGTGTGATTGGAACAAAGTCAAAAATTGAGAGCCCATAGGTCAGGTCCAGCCTATGAAGATATTGTTTGACTCTTAAAATATTTGAGTGTGTTGCTTGCCTTTGAAAGTCAGAATTTCATGTTAAGTCTGGATTTCTTTGTTCCTATGAGGTACTAGAAGTTCTTTTATTACTGGATTAATCTTTTTGCTTGAAAACTTTTAGCTGAAACCCTTTTAGTATGCTCTCCTGTTTTACAGTTCAATATAGCCTCCACCCCTCCTGATATCTTTGTCCCATCCCACTTCATTTATTTGCATTCTATTTCTGAGTAATTTTAATAAGTGCTTTTGTGACTCCCTGCCTGTATTAACTTGTATAGAGTATATCTGATATCTACCGTATTTTTCTGTGTACAAGAAACCTCCATGTATAAGATGCCCCCCACTTTTCCAACCCAAAATTAAGAAATCAATATTTTTTATCTTTAATTTCTTTATTGGTAAGGTATAACAAATGTGTATATTTTAAACATAAAAAAGAATACATTTTTATTTAGTAATTACCGCAGGTAATGTTTACATGCCAGTACTATGATATTATGCAACATATCACTTCATTCAGCCTCTTTTGCATCACTGTTCTCTTCTTCATCACTATTAGTTCCAGACATATCCTTTTCTTCAACTTTTATTGTATCACTGCTGTCTTCTGAATCACTGTCTATATATGTGAGATCATCCTCATAAACTGGTGGTATTTTCTGAGCTAACTTTATTTGTGTTCTTGGGGCCAACCCTTCTCTCCTCATGAAATTGAAGCACCATTTTGCCTTTCCTGTAAAATCAACAATGTTCACTTTGCTTGAAAACATTCTTACCTGACATTGAATAAGCTCAGGTGACACATGTAAGTCACTTTGGTGCTGCTCCATAATCCAAGTCTTAAGCCTCTGCTCCAAGTTTGCCAATTTTGGTGGTTTTCCTCTTAAGGCCTTCTTATTTTTTGGCAACTTAAGGAGTTGTTCTTCCTGTTTTCTCCACTGTCTGATCATACACTCAGTGGGAGGAGGTCTAAATTGTCTCTCTGCAGCTCTATCCCCATGCTCTTTTGCATAACTGATTACATTCAGTGTGAATTTTGCAGAGTAAGACAATCACTTACCGGTATTTATCTTTTTATTTTTTGAAAGCTTTATGGGCTCAGAATGCTCGGGTCCCTTTTACATCTGTGCACTCTCCACTTCCACCTTCACTTATGGCATCAGCTGATGTCAGTAACAATAAGGCTGTGATTGGAGGAAGCCTGTTTGACAAGGGATGGGCAGCTATGCACCCGCACGGCTCCCTCTTTGGCTGACTTCCTTGTATAAGACACCCTTTGATTTTCAGTCTATCAATTTTAGAAAAATATAGCATCTTATACACAGGAAAATATGATAATATTGTTCTCAAACCACTTATATCTTATCATTTTCTCTCAACAAATATAACCTGCTTTAAATCAAAATTAGTACTATTTAAAGAGTACTTCCAAATTTTTAGTTTGATTAGAAAACTTCCAAATGTAGCAGAGTTCCTACTTCAGACCAAGAAAGGATTTAGACATATTAAATATGTACAAGGACCTTAAGAGATGATCATGGAAGAAACTTGCCAGAACACTCATTACATGAGAATCTAAAAAGAGACAGCTTGAAAAAACTATTTCTAAGGTTGACATTGGTCCAAATAAGGATTGCAGTTGCAATGAGAAAGTGGTGCTAAGATAGCATAGCTAAATCACAGTGATCTTGGCAGAGTCTCCACAAGTTTTTCCTGAGTCCTAGGGAGAGAGGAGAATAGAATTAGAAACCACTAAGACCCAGTTGTTAGAAACCTCTGTAGGAAAATAGGGCACATAGAGCACTGCTCTATTAACCTGAGGACAACCCCAGAAAATCATTACTCTATGTCAGTCAACTGAAATATTCTCAATAGGTAAAGTAATTAGTTTAGTATAAAGTATGCAGATATAAATCAGATGAATATTTGGATAATCTTGAGAGTGAAGAAGGACCTTTCTAAATACCAAAGAATGAAATAATAGAGGGACAATACAATGACTATATAAACTTTTGAAACTTCTGCATGGCAAAACATTTAAAATTAAAATGGAAATTTATCTGTGATATAGACAATGAAGTAAAAGTATCTATAATATAAGATATGTTCTTATAAACTCTAATAAACCAATAAGAAAATTAATAGAAATTTGAACAAATAACATAAAATTCATAAAGGACAGCCAAATGTCTGGAAATATATGAGCAAATATTTTGTCATTCATTACTTAAAAATATATAAAAACTAAATATGAGATGTCTTCTTTCACTATCAATTAACAAAGATAAAAATGGCAATACCCTTATGAACCACATTTTTTCTGAAGGGTATGTTGACAAGAATGAAAAAGATGTTATTTTCATTTTCTTCAGTGCAGCAACTCTTCTTCAAAAAATTCTATACTAAAAAAACAACAACAAAAAAAAAACACACAGAGATTTGAGCAAAGATGTATCCTATATAATAAAAGGTTAATATGCAAATAGACCAAACGGTGGAACAACTGAACAACCAGTCGCTATGATGTGCATTGACCACCAGGGGGCTTGTGCAGAACTTGGTGGGCATGGGCCGCAGTGGGATGGTGGAGCAGGTGATCAGGGGAGCCAGACCAAGGCAGGTTGCTGGTCACTGTCATTGGGGTGAGCCTCTGGTGGTTACTGAAAATTCTTTGCTCCCATGCACCATGGTCCTGCCAGGCACTCGCACCTGCTGCTGACACCGGAACCACCACTCGCACCCATTGCCAGCGCCCGGCGCTGGTTCCAATCACTCTGCACCATCAGCAGGTGCGAATGGCTGCTGCTGGCCCTGATTGCCCCTGAGGGATTCTCCACCTCCCCCTGCTCCTGAGGGTCAATCGGGGCATCAGCTGTTGCTCCCACCCGCTGATGGCACCAGCCCCAATCGCTCTGTGCCGTCAGTGGGTTTGAGTGTGGCCAGCGCTGTCAGCGTGTGGAAGTGGTGGCAGTGGGAGCAGGGCTGCCGACAGACAGGGGACCACTGGCTGTGGTGGTAGGGGTTGGGCAGGGGCGCAGATGATGGGCCAAGACCCGCCCCTGTGCCTACCACAGCCTCACAGCCCACAGTTTCTTTCAAGGTGCACGAATTCATGCACTGGGCCCCTAGTACATATATAAATGTTCATTGGAATGTTGTTACTATTAATAGTAGAAAACTGAAATAAAAAGTAATCTCTTGTAATAAAAATCTCAAGGATGTAATTTTATAACTAGATAATATAATGCCATTCCAGCTCTTTTATAAAAAAAAAAGCACTTGTTCTATAAGGAAATATATGGGCAGAGAAGAAAGTATTGAATATACCCAAATAGAGTAAAATATATACTAAGACATATTGTATACAGAACTTTTTTAAAGAAAAAGAATCTTTATGAGAAATATCTACCAAAATGCTAATAGTAGTCATGTGGATTTGGGATATTTTAGAATTTTTGTCTTTAGTGATTTCTAAGTCTGCTCCAAATTTTATGAGATACATTTTTAATTAGGGTGAAAAGCAAACTTAATTTTACTTATTTATTTATGTGCTTATATTAAGTTTACTGGGGTGACATTGGTTAATAGCATCATATAGGTTTCAGATGTAGATTCCTATGACACAAGATCTGTATACTGCACTGTGTGCCCACCACCCAAAGTCAAGTCATCTTCTGTCACCATATATTAGGACCCTTTCACCCCTGCCCCCCCAAACTTAATTGTAAATTTCAATCAAACAAATTAATGTTTGCAGAAGTAAATAACCTAGTTCCAGACTTACACCAAAATTGTCAATTAAAATTTGGGGGTAAGGGAAGACAAGAGGCTATAGCAGCAGCATGGTCCACAGCATGTATGGCAGGCTTTGAGTCATCCAGGAGAAGTAGTAGAAGTCTCTGGCAAACATGAAAATTCCCAGCAGAAATGGTGGCAGCACCCAGTAAAGACAGGTGGCCTGACAAGAATGATGGCAGGAGAGGAGGACCAGCCATAGTAGCAGAGGTGTCAGGCAGCTGCCCTTGGGTATCATATCAGATTTGATCATGAGCAAGTTGGACTAATGCCCTGGACACCTCCAGAAATGGTTGCTGCAGATTTTACAAAGAGCTGGGATCTTACATTCACAGGTAGATATAAAAGTTTTCAAATTATAGGTGAATTCTATAAAAGTGACCCCATTTTTTTAGACCAGACTGTGGCAGTCTGAGGAAATATAAGTAGATCAGTTTTTCATGGTTCTAACAATGATACCTATATTCATATATATTACCTTTTTATCTTTGTTTTACTGACCCATAAAATATATTTTGCTGAAGATTACTTCTGCTACTCCTGGATGAAATATAGAATTTAACTATTTTCTTCAGCAATTCCTCTTCAAAAAAATCTATACTTAAAAAAAAACACACAGAGATTTAAGCAAAGATGTATTTAGTCATCTGAATAAATATTTACTATTAACTAAGACCATTTTATGAGGCCAAATGATAAACGAATACAGGACATCCTGAAAAAAAGTATATACACATTTTGAATAATTATTAATTCCAATGGGTTAAATCTGAAAAGAAAGAAATATCAATTGAGCTATCAGCTGTTTAGTGTGTACACATTTTCTGGGACAGCCTGTGGACTCAAACCATTGTTCTTTTTTAGGTTACCATATTGTATAAATATCAGCAAGTCACTAAACTTAAAGTTGTTAGAGCTTCTTGTACTTATATTGCTAATAAGGTAAGGGTTTGAAGGTATAATTAAATAGCATTCAAAGATTAGGGGCTCAGTAGTCCTCATGAACTCATGGCTTTAATTAGGTAAAGCATTATTATTTCAACATATAAATATAGTTACAGTCTTAGACAATAACCATACAAACAAAATCCAAGTAAATCACGTATATTTGCAATTCCATTTCTAAATCCCTATCAATTTGTTGTTGTAAATCTAATGTGTCAATCGTATGCTTTGCTTTATATTTCCAACAAAGAACATGAAAGTGAAACATGCTAATTAAGCAAATATGGCAAATCTTAATAATTGATAAAACCGAGTCATGGGCATAGCAGAGTTCATTGCACGCTTCTCTCTGCCTTTCTGTATGTTTGAAGTTTTTTTTATAATAAAAATAGTTTATTGAAAGTTCTAACTGCTGATTCAATATTATGTATTTATGTCTTAATACAGATCTATCATATAGCATCATAATCATTTTATAACATGGGGAATAACTTTACTTTACATTCCTCTCTTTTCACTATGTTCCATCTCTATCCCAGAGTTTTTCTAGATGCAATGGAAGATACTGTTAATTTATGCTCCTATCAGTTTTAATAAACAAGTATATGATGAGGACCTCCTGTGAACTCTGCAATGTTCTGTTCCAAAAGGGCCAAATGTGTGCATTCATAGTCTCAGGAATGAAGTCCTTACGCTCAACAATAATACAAGTATCACTCAAGAGTGTGATGCATTTGAAAAGTTTGACTGGCATGTACTCTGGGTTTTCACAATCCCAAAAATATGGTTTAAAATCAGTCATTGAAGAATTATTTTCACAGAGAAAAAACTTGAAGACTGGACCTCTTTAGTTTTCCCTAAATTATTATATTTTCTCTTGTTGTCTAGGGCAGCTATTGCATAGCAGCTCAGTAGTTATCCTGCCTAGATCCAAATACCTCTTCCCTTTAGGTACCCTGCGTTGTGGGCTCACCACCTGTCATGGCCTTAGCATTTTTACATCCTCTCTGCCCAGAATAATTGCAGTTTATGCCTACTTGACCCAGTATAATTATTCATAACCCCACTTCACACAACACAAGCTATTCCCTACGTTCAATGTCATCAGAGATTCATTCAATTTCCATATGTAGCCTAATATTTTTTCCTCTGTACCTTTGAACAATTTTTTCTTTCAGCAGAATGTACCCCATGCCTAGAATTGTCATAATTATAAAATAATACAAATTTAATTGGGAATGCTGTATCTCAGATAAACAAAAATATTTTTAAAAATATTAGTATGTCCCAAATTTACTTGAAATTCAAATTTACCTAAGCCACCTATAGTTTACCTGGAAAGCCTATCACACCTGAACCTACATTTTCAAGACCTTACTCAAATGTTTTTTCCACTTTGAAACCTTGACTGAAGTCTTCTTACATTATTCCAGTGCTGCTTCCCCAAACATTTTTACTGTGCCTCTCACAATAATACCACAATGTTCAAACTAGCATCAAAACTACTCATGTACATATCCCCTCTATTCGTTTTTATGTAACTAGAGAAAAAAATTAGCTTTCCTTTTTTTCTCCATCATATTACTAATTACATATTGATTTATGCTAGCAATAAATAAATATTTTAAATGTCCAGGAATAAGCATTGTATTCATTTTAGTTGGACTTTACAAATTAGTTAATTGTTTAAATTTCTCCAGGATTAGCCCTAACCGGTTTGGCTCAGTGGATAGAGCGTCAGCCTGTGGACTCAAGGGTCCCAGGTTCAATTCAGGTCAAGGGCATGTACCTTGGTTGTGGGCACATCCCCAGTAGGGGGTGTGCAGGAGGCAGCTGATCGATGTTTCTCTCTCATCGATGTTTTTAACTCTCTATCCCTCTCCCTTCCTCTCTGTAAAAAATCAATAAAACATATTAAAAAAAAAACAAACACTAAATTTCCTCCAGGATTATTTTGAAAATCTCTTAGATGATTCAATAGTTTCTCACAAAGACATTTAAGTAATGAACCCATTCATTCATTTATCTATTTTAGAATTAAAAATAGAGCTACTAGAGGCATTGATTGTAACAACCAATGTACCTAGCTTGCAATGTTGATAGTGGGAGAGGCTGTGGGCATGTGGAGCAGGGGGTATTTGGCAGTATACTCTATTTTATGCTCAATTTTTCTGTGAGCCTTAAACTGCTGTAAACAGTCTATTAATTTTTTAATGAAACAGATCAATATTGAGATTTACAAAACAGCTGCTATTGAAAATTTTCTAAAATAATATGAGCCAGATGATAGACACAATTTGACATATCTATACTAATAAAAGGGTAATATGCTAATTAGACCAGACATCTTCCGGACATCCATCCAGACATCCTTCTGGACAAAGCCACAGCGGCAGGGGCCAAGGCAGAGGCGGTTAGGGGTGATCATGCCGGCAGGGGAGAGCAGTTAGGAGCAACCAGGCCAGCAGGGGAGGGCAGTTAGGGCCAACCAGGCTTGCAGGGCAGGGCAGTTAAGGTCAACCAGGCCAGCAAGGTAGAGCAGTTAGGGATGATCAGGCCGGCAGGGAAGCAGTTAGGGGCATCAGGCAGGCAGGCAGAGGGTTAGGGGCAATCAGGCAGGCAGGTGAGTGGTTAGGAGCCAGCAGTCCCAGATTGCGAGAGGGATGTCCAACTGCCAGTTTAGGCCTGATCCTGTGGACATCCGTGAGGGGTCCCAGATTGGAGAGGGTGCCAGCCAGGCTGAGGGACCCCCCCCCCCATTCCATGCATGAATTTCATGCATTGGGCCACTAGTGCAGTAATAAAAGTACTCTATTTTCAAAACTAACATTGGATTTGAGTAAGTTGAAAATTGAACAAGAAACTCTTTAATATCCATATTTTAATAGTATTAGAATACCTCAACTGCTAAGAGAACTGGGCTTGATATAATTTTAATCCCAATATATGAAGGTCAGTTATGAAAATAATTTTAGTACTATTTATTTTCTTGTATGTGTGTGCACACACACAATAAAAATGTAAACAAGCCAATTAATTATTGCTAATTTCCATGCTTTTCAAAAAGGAAAGAAATAGTCACTTTTTTGATTAAAGTATTTTCATGAAAATCAATCTTATGTTAGAAATATTTCTCATACTTTTTTTTTCTACAGTTATTTGGGATCACTCAGTTCATTCACTGTTCATTAATTATTTATTGCACATCTATTAGCTATAGCTTAATTATTGGCTATTATCATACAAAAAATTATGGTTTTACAACAATAGTCTAAAAAGGCAAATATTAAATATTGTTACAATGAAAAATCAAAAATTAAAAGTTCAAGCTAAATTGTTTTCTCAGAGAAAATGCTGAGTATGTGCAGTACTACATAAAATTAAAAACATCAATTCAATCCACTTTTGGTTAAAAAATTTTCGTTTTTATTTTAAAATGGTCTATAGATCTTTAATCACAGGTCTAATCAAGACATGCTAACAGTAAAACATCATTTCCATTTTGACAAAAATTAAGTGGTTCTGGTCTCCCTAGGGATGTCATCATCATCCACCAATGCACAGCTTTTAGGTTTGTGAATGAAGTATATAAAAATCAGCCAGTTGGCCAAATCAGTTGAATCAACCAGACCACAATCAGAGCCACACAGATAATATACTCTATGGCCAAAGAAAGACTACAAACCCACATTGTCTTTCAGGCAACAATAAGCAAATTAAACAAGATTTTTCCCTAAAATCTCTTATTATTTGAATCTAGGGTTTGGTCCTGAGCTCCACATAGAAGAGAATGGGATTTAGTAAAATTTTAAGTAAATTTCCCAAGAAAACTATAAATAAATATATGGACAACTGAAAAAGATGATGTCTCCACAAATATTTAACCATTAAAATTCAACTGAAGTGGTATTTTTCTAATTCTAAATAAGTTTGAATATAAAGTGATCATAGCAAATATAATTATTCTTTCCTTCATTACCACATAAATAGTACTTGGTCACTCAATAAATTTAATTTGTAAAAAAGAAGTACAAATTGGTATTTACAGAATAGTGATAGGGAATATAGTCAATAATCTAATCTAATAAAAGAGAAACATGCAAATTGACTGCACCTCTGCTATGCCCCAAGCCATGCCCACCAGCCAATCAGAGCGACTATATGCAAAGTAACCCAACCAAGATGGC
>NW_005369591.1:212265-215919 GCF_000412655.1 Myotis brandtii | reverse complement strand
CCACCCTGATCTGGGACACCCTTCAGGGCAAACCAGCTGGCCCCCACTCATGCACCAGGCCTCTATCCTATATAATAAAAGGATAATATGCAAATTGATCCTAACAGCAGAATGACTGGGAATGACTGGTCACTATGATACACACTGATCATCAGGGAGCAGACGCTCAATGCAGAAGCTGCCCCCTGGTGGTCAGTGTGCTCCCACAGGGGGAGCTCTGCTCAGCCACAAATCAGGCTGATGGCTGCCAGTACAGCGGTGGTGGTGGGAGCCTCTCCCGCCTCCTCAGCAGCGCTAAGGATTTCTGACTGGAGCTTAGACCTGCTCCCTGCTGGCAAGTGGACATCCCCCGAGGGCTCCCGCGCTGCCAGAGGGATGTCTGACTGCCAGCTTAGGCCCAATCCCCGGGGGAGCAGGCCTCAGCCAGCAAATGGTCATCCCCCTAGGGGTCCCAGACTGCGAGAGGGCACAGGCCGGGCTGAGGTAACCCCCCGAGTGCACAAATTTTTGTGAACTGGGCCTCTAGTATTGTAATAACTATGTATGGTGTCAGATGGCCACTAGTTCTATTAAGGTGATCACTTCATAAGTTATATACATGTCTAATCACTGGGTTGTACACTTGAATCTAACATACTATTATATATCAACTGTAATAAAAAATACTATTTAAAAATAAAATAAATAAAATGCACAGAGAAAAAAGTTTAAAAGCCACATTTATGCATTACATTATTAATGCAAGTATAATGCTTCCACATTGTATTATTTTTCAAGGGTTATCATGGAATTTTCGCCATTTATCATACATGTACTTCTGTCTTTTTTCTACTCAGAGGCACAGCATGAAAAAACTTCATTTCACATTAAAACATCAGTGTGTGGAACAGTACAATGAAATGAGACACAGGAGGAGTTATACTCTGGTAAACAGTTGGTCTACAGAATGATAGCATTTTATGTTGAGACTGATATATCAACTTTAAGATTTAAGAGATGACTGATCTGAAAGCCAGAATGTCACTAGTGATGAAGTATATGCATGTGAAAAATTACAGGTGATGTGACTAGGCCTGCTGAGAGGCCTCCCACCCCAGTCTGTTTTACAAACCAACACAGAACACCATGATCCTCCTCTGCTGATGGCTCCTGATTAATTATTCCATATTGCTGGTTGATAAAAGCATTCATGTTGTCATTGATATTGAAAATGTGTCACTAAAAATTGAAGTTTGATGCTGTTGTAAATGTGAGCAGAAATATATTTCACAGAGAGCATTCTGATATGCATACATTTTATATAAAGAAAAAAACGAAGGTTTTAGGAGAAAAACTGTTTCACTCAGTAACCTAGGAATTCACAACAATATTTTCTTTTCTCAAATAAAAGAAGTAACATCAAGTTTTGTTTTCCCCACATTCTCAAAGTACAAAGTATTTCTCACTGTATAGATAAACTGTGGAACAATTTTGGAAATATTTTCCTAATTAAATGAGAGGCTCTAGAGCTATCACTGCTAGCAGCTAGTTCCCTGGTTGTAACTAGCATTTAGCACATTGTCTGAGTAAAAAATACATGCTAGAAATCTTGACTTTGTTTGTAAAATCTTATACATTTTACCTCACATAAAAAAACAGAGAATTGAGCCAAAGATCTGTATGATTCGGAAATAGCTTCTGGATAGCCAAGGGCAAGTTCTCTATTCCTTAGTTTTCTCAGCTATAAAAATAGGAATAATAATCTTTTTACAGATAGTTGTGAGGATTAAACAGCAGATAGCAAATGTGTGTTATTTGCTATTATTCAATATTTATGGTGACATTTCAGGAATATAAGAAAATATATTTTTTCAAAACCACCAGTTATGTAAATATTAAATATGTTATCAAAACAAAATTTAAATGGGGTAGTATAGGACAGTGGATAAAAGTCAAATGCTTAACCCAAAATTGAAAAACAAATATAACAAAATGTTATTTACTAACATTTCCAGCCAATCAATACCCAGAGGCATGATATATCTAGGAGTGTGCATACAAGTGAGAACAGAATTTCTGTGTTTCATTTCCATTTTCAGAAGTTTGATCATAACAGGCAAGTCATAAAAATTCTCTCAAGCCTCAGTATCTTATATAATAAAAGCCCAGTGACCATAACAGCAGAATGACCACAAGGACCACTCAACCAGTCACTATGAGGTGCACTGACCACCTCTTGGTCCCTTTTCCTGGCTGGCAGGTTCCCATCACCTGATGGTGAACTGGCACCTGGGGGTGGGTGGTGGGGGATGCAGGTAGCACCAGGTCAAGGCTTCTGCCCCACTGGTCACCCCATACACAGAGGGCGACCTGCGGTGGGGGTGGGGCCCACAAGTGGGCAGAACATCTGACATCTCAGTCCCGCCCCCTGGCCAGCAGGCTCCAATCATCCGATGGTGAACAAAGACTTGGGGGTGGGTAGCGGAGGATGCGGGCAGTGCCATGCCAAGACCCCTGCCCCACTAGTCGCCCCACACACAGAGGGCAACCCGCAGCAAGGGTGCAGCTGATGAGCAGGTGGGAACGGCCGACCTCTCAGTCCCTCCCCCTGCCCATCAGGCTCCAATAGACCAATGGCGAATGGGTACTGGGGTGGGTGGCACCGGGCAGCGGGGTTGGCAAGCTGGCAGAAATGGCCAAGCTCTCAGTCCCTTTCCCCAGCCATCAGATTCCAATTGCCCTATGGCAAACAGGGAACTGGGGTGGGTGGTGGTGGGGGTCGGGACTGATGAGCAAGCTGAATGGCCAAACTCTTGGTCCCTCCGCCCAGCCCACAAGCTCTGATTGCTCGATGGTGAAAGGGGACCTGGCAGTGGGTGGCAGGGGATGCAGGTGGTGCCAGGCCAAGGCCCCCACCCTGCCGGTCACCCCCCACACACAGGGTGACCCATGGTGGGGGTGGGGTCATGAGTGGGCTGGACCAGCTGACCTCTTGGTCCCTCGCCCCCAGCCATCAGTCTCCGATTGCCCACAGCCAGGGAAGGTGGCCCTGATCACAGGCTAGGCCTAAGGACTTGCCAGTGCAAGAATTTCATGCACCGGGCCTCTAGTTCATATATAAAACTAGAGGCCTGGTGCACAAAATTTGTGCAGTCAAGGGAGGTCCTTCAGCCCAGCCTGTGCCCTCTCGCAGTCCGGGACCCCTCTCTCCTTACTGCCCACCTGCTCACTCCTTACCACTTGGCTTGCTGCTTCTTAGCACACTGAGGCTGTGCTCACCAGCAGTAAGCCCGGCTTCTGGCTGAGAGGCACTCCCCCTGTGGGAGTGCACTGACCATGAGGGTGCAGCTCCTGCATTGAGTGTCTGCCCCCGGTGGTCAGTGTGCATCATAGTGACTGGTGTTCCTGGTCATTTTGCAGTAACGGTTGCTTAGGCTTTTATTATATAGACTAGAGGCCTGGTGCACAAAAATTTGTGCACTGGAAGGGGGGGTGTCCCTCAGCCCCACTTGTGCTCTCTCACAGTCTGGGACCCTCAGGAGATAATGACCTGCTGGCTTAGGCCAGCTCCCGGGTGGCAGAGGGCAGGCCCAATCCCTAGGTGCAGCCCCTGGTCGGGATCAGAGCAGGGCCGATTGGGGAGTTGGGGCGCCGCCCCCTGTCATGCACAGAGCA
>NW_005369591.1:205973-211842 GCF_000412655.1 Myotis brandtii | reverse complement strand
CTGCCCCCTGTCACGCTGCTCCAGGGGCCAGGAGGCCTCGCGGTTCCGCTGATCCCAATGGTGGGAGGCCTCGCAGCTCCGCTTGACACCGGGGCAGTGAGGCCTCCCTGCTCTGCTGATCCCGGTGCTCGGGGTGCCTGGCCAGCCTGGATGAGGGGATGATGGCTGTTTGCAGCTGGTCACACACCCTTCAGGGTGGGGGTCCCCACTGGGGTGCCTGGCCAGCCTGGATGAGGGGATGATGGCTGTTTGCAGCTGGTCACACCCCCTTCAGGGTGGGGGTCCCCACTGGGGTGCCTGGCCAGCCTGGATGAGGGGATGATGGCTGTTTGCAGCTGGTCACACCCCCTTCAGGGTGGGGGTCCCCACTGGGGTGCCTGGCCAGTCTGGGTGAGGGGCTGAGGGCCGTTTTCAGGCTGGTGGGTGACTGAAGCTCCCAACCTCTCCTTTTTTTCTTTTTTTTTCTTTATTCTGGGATTTATTTACCTTCTATGGCTGTCACTGGAACTGAGAGCCGGCTTTAGCTCTGAGGCTCGGCTCCAGCTCTGAGATCATCAGCTGCTGAAAGCAGGTATCTGGTTTGTTTGGCTTCTATAATTGAAACACTGTTGCAACTCCAGCTCGGCCGGCTGACTAAAAGCATGGGGTTTGTTTAGCTTCTATAATTGCAACATTGTTTCTTAGAGTGCAAGCTCAGAGCCCAGCAGCCGCAGGCGGGGAACGTTGGCTTCCTCCTTCGCTGGAGCAAGCAAGCATCCTGTTTGCTTCAGCTGCCTGGCTGCCGGCTGCCATCTTGGTTGGCAGTTAATTTGCATATCACCCTGATTAGCCAATGGGAAGCGTGTTGGAGGTACGGTTAATTACCGTGTTTGTCTATTATTAGATAGGATGGGATTACCTGACAGTCAATGTGTCCCCCTGAGGGGTCTTGGATTGTGAGAGGGCACAGGCCAGGCCAAGGGAACCCACCAGTGCACGATCGGGGCAGGGGAGGGACACGGGAGGTTGGCCAGCCGGAGAGGGACCATGGGAGGGTTCCAGGCCATGTTCGGCCCATCTCACCCAGACCCAATTGGCAGGACCCCAGCAGCAAGCTAACCTACCAGTCAGAGTGTCTGCTCCCTGGTGGTCAGTGAACATCATAGCGACTGGTCGACTGGTTGACTATCTGATCCCTGGTGGTCAGTGCACATCATAGTGAGCAGTTGAGTGGCCTTAGCATATCATTAACATATTACACTTTGATTGGTTGAACAGACAACCGGAAGACCAGACACTTAGCATATTAGGCTTTTATTATATAGGATATGCATAATATTGCCCTTTTCACAAATATGTTTCAAACTTTAAATATGATGGCAATTCTGTAAACAATAGGGAGTATCAAAACAGATTCTCTACCATATGACAATATATTCTAGAATTACTGTCATGAAAATCTCTCCTGTTCCTATGTTATCACTGCACTGCATAAAATGTAATTGCCTTGTGCAAACTAGATTACTACAATTATTATGAAGACAACAAGGGAAATTAACTTCAAAAGAAACCATATAGACATCTCATACTTCTTAAAATACATGACTGTTGGGGTCCAACCCCAGCGGGTCCAGGGGTCCCCAAAGGTGTGGACGGAGTCGGCGAAGAAGGAATGACACGGAGACAGCCTTCAGTTGATCAGCAGCCTAGTCAGGACCTCTAGCCAGGATCTCCAGCCAAAGTTCTGGTCGGAGTTCTGGTTAGGAACTGATTAGGATCTGATGAGGATCTGATGTTTATTGTCTTGTTACATCTATATTTATACCAGCCGATTTTAATCCTGTCAATTTCTATTACAAAGGTTAGGGCGTTTCTTATCTCCATTCCAGGGAGTAAAGATTATGTAGCTTAACTACCCGCCTGGCACTTAATTAAGGGGTTGTATCCCCTCCCTAACCTCAGGGAAAAATCCCTACCTGGGGAAACAACCTTTCTCGGAGAGGTGACCTTGGTTAAAACACATGGCGCTTAAGGAGAGCAAACATATTAAGAACAATATGCTATATATGCCAGGTCCCTTGAAACATATGCTGTGCAGATGTTTCTTCCTTGCAGCGACTGTGTCAAGCAGCAAGGATGGACCGGCTTCCGGCACATGACTACAATAAAGATTTATAGAACAAAAAATGTAAGCAACTTATCTTTGAAAAGGCTCTTCAATAATTTGGTTTGACTATTAAAGAGACTCAAAATATTAGGGTCCTTTAATGTCCAAACATTGGTAGTGCTTATATATTTGCCATTTTTACTTTTCAATACATGGTAACTTCAATTTTTACCTTGTCAAATCTATAATTTTTTTCTTTGATACTTTCATTCATTACTTTTGGTTAGGAATTCACCCAGAAATCCTTTGTACACCCATATGTTCTTCCTCTCATATTATACTTTCATATAATATAGACATTTATAGAAGCTCTGGATTTTTTATATATGAACAAGGGAAGAATCTCATTTTATTTATTTCTCCAATAAACCAAAAGTCCCTACAGTATTATTTAATACATTAGTCTTTTTAAGTTAGTGAAGAAAAAATACAACTTACAAACTAAAAGAGCTTAAAGAAGAGTTGAGAGAATCCCATTTTGGTTGAGGAGAGGTAGGAAAAGGAGAAGAGATGATGTAGAATCAACATACACTGGACTGAAGCAGCAAGAGGAAAAAGAAAGAGCAGCACTCACAGGCAGCTGGCAATGAACCATATTCAGGAATAGATACTTTTTCTCTTCTGAAATTTTACCTGGGCCAGCCTAAGGAGGAGGCTGGAAATTAGTCTTATTACTGCTCTGACTCTAAAAAGCTAGGAAAACAATGATCAGTGAAAGCAGTGCAAAGCTCTTGCTAATGAAGTATCATAAGTGGGGAGGGAAGTATAGTCACAGTATTCAGCACACACCTCAAAAAGTCAATAAATAAATTATTGACTTACCTATTTGTACTTGTCAACATTCCAAAATTTTAATGTTTCTCTCATTTTCTTAGCTACAAGAGATCAAAAAATAAAATGAATTCAAAAGATCAGAAATATAAATCACCTGTAATCCCATCTCCTGAAATAGACAGATAATCTTAGCATTTGGCAGTTAGTCTTCCAACCTTTTATAAACATAATTATTTTTACAAATATATTATTATAACATAAAATCACAAAAATTATACAGAGATTCAATTAAAGAAAAATGTTATCAAGAAAAAAACAAACAAACAGAAAGGACCAAGGATTTGGAATGTAGCTAAAACAAGAAAAAATATGGAGACCACTTACTAAACAGATGGGCCAAAAATTTTACTCTAAACCTCTGCCAATCAAACTGAAACAAGAAATGTAATTGTTATATAGTTCAAAACTCCATTAGTTAAAAATAAAAAGGGAAATAACATAGCTCCCAGAGTTCTTAGAGGATGAAATGTTTTATAACAGTTTTCTTATTTTTCTAAGACCCATTGATTACATATACAGCCTTGTGGAACTTTTTAATATTTACTATAAAATAAGATACCAATAAAGAGGCCAGAAATGGATCATAAATGATTGACTCTGCATTTAGTTAAAACAATAGTGAGGGATTGTAGTAAGCTTGAGAGTACAAGCCCTGCTTATCTATACTAATAATAAAGAAATATGCAAATTGTCTGGGATGCTGTCACAGTAACAGTAACGATCAAACAGCAGGCTGCTTGGAGTGACCAGGCCGGCAGGGGGGTTAGTGAGGGATAACCAAACAACTGAACAGCAGGCTGTGTGGGGAGACCAGACTGGCAGGGTGGCAGATGGGGGCGAACAGGCCAGCAGGGGAGGGCAGTTGGGGGCAATTGGGCTGGCCGGGGAGGGCAGTTGGGGGGGACCAGATCTGCAGGGGAGGGCAACCAGACAATGGGGGGGGCAGGGAGGGGCGACCAGGCTAGCAGGGGGGGGCAGTTAGGGGCTATCAAGCCAGTAGGCAGAGGCAGTTAGGGGTGATCAGGCAGGCAGGCAGTTGAGCAGTTAGGAGCCAGAGGTCCTGGATTGTGAGATGGATGTACGACTGCTGGCCCGATCCCTGAGAAAGGGCCTAAACTGGCAGTTAGACATCCCCCAAGGGGTCCTGGATTGGAAAGGTTGCAACCTGAGCTGAGGGGACGCCACCCTCCCCCGTGCATGAATTTCATGCACCGGGCCTCTAGTACATTCAATATATATGTATCTACATATACAGACCTCTTGATGTTTTAACAACAAACATTCTGGCCATAAAAATCATATTTGTTCTTGGAGAGTTCCAGTATACAATCCCTGTTACTTGGTTGTTGATTTCTCCCAAGGTCTTTGCCTAAGACCCTCATAATCATATGTACCATTCATTAATGCAGTTGAATGTGGAGCACCATGCTGGTTACCAAACAATGAGACTTAAAACACATGTCATATATTCTCTAGCATCTTTATCACTTCATTCTTCATAAAAGCATAAGTGTCAAGAGACTTTAGAAGTTTTGAAATGTGAAAAACCTTGTGGATATTCATGACAGAAGAGAAACAACAGGTATTATTTCTGTTTTTTAAATTATTTATTGAAAGTATTACATATGTCCCCTTTTCCACTCATTTTCCACCCAAGCTTACCCTTGCCCTCCAGCCCTAGCCTTTATCTTCCCCCTATTGTCTGTGTCCATTGGTTATTCTTATATACATACAAGTTCTTTGGTTGATCTCCTACCCCTCAATATCCCCTGCCTTCCCTCTGATGGTCAGTTCAATGATTCTATGTCGCTCAATCTATTTTTGTTCATCAGTTTATGTTGTTCATTATATTCCACAAATGAGAGATCATGTGATATTTATTTTTCTCTGACTGGCTTATTTCACTTAGCATAATGCTCTCCAAGTCCATCCATGCTGTTGCAAATGGTAAGAGTTCTTTCTTTTTTACAGCAGTTTAGTGTTTCATTGTGTAGATGTACCACAATTTTTTTAAATACACTTATCTACTGATGGGCACTTAAGCTGTTTCCAAATCTTAGCCATTGTAAATTGTCCTGCTATAAACAGGGGTGCATCTGCTCTTTCTGATTGGTGTTTCTGATTTCTTGGGATATATTCCTAGAAGTGGATGACTGGGTGAAATGGGAGTTCCAATTTAAGTTTTTGAGGAAACTCCATACGGTTTTTCCAAAGAGGCTGCACCAGTCTGCATTACCACCAGCAATGTATAAGAGTTCCCATTTCTCCACATCCTCACCAGCACTTGTCATTTGTTGATGATAGCCATTCTGACAGGTGGGAGGTGGTACCTCATTGTCGTTTTGATTTGCATCTCTCAGATGATTAGTGATTTTGAGCATATTTTCATATGTCTCTTGGCCTTCTGTATGTCTGTTTTCAAGAACTGTCTATTTAGGTCCTTTGCCCATTTTTTTATTGGAATGTATGTCTTCCTTTTGTTATGTTGTATGAATTCCTTATAAATTTTGGAGATTAAACCCTTATCATATGGCACATTGGCAAATATGTTCTCTCATGCAGTGGGTTTTCTTGTTGTTTTGTTGATGGTTTCTTTTGCTGTGCAGAAGCTTTTTATTTTGATGTAGTCCCACTTGTTTATTTTGTCCCTAGGTTCCTTTGTCATAGGATATGTGTCAGTAAACATATTGCTTTGAGCCAATCTGATATATTGCTGCCTATGGATTTTTCTAATATTTTTATGGTTTCTAAACTTATGTTTAATTCTTTTATTCATTTTGAGTTTATTTGTTTAATTTTTAAATTATATCTTTATTGTTCAGATTATTACAGTTGTTCCTCTTTTTTCCCCCCATAGCTCCCCTCCACCCGGTTCCCACCCCACCCTCT